>NC_091197.1:20228797-20251550 GCF_040958095.1 Procambarus clarkii | reverse complement strand
TGGTGCAGGGTTACTGTGTACCACACTGTTGTGGTGCGGGGTTACTGTGTACCACACTGTTGTGGTGCAGGGTTACTGTGCTCCACACTGTTGTGGTGCGGGGTTACTGTGCTCCACACTGTTGTGGTGCAGGGTTACTGTGCTCCACACTGTTGTGGTGCAGGGTTACTGTGCTCCACACTGTTGTGGTGCGGGGTTACTGTGCTCCACACTGTTGTGGTGCGGGGTTACTGTGCTCCACACTGTTGTGGCGCGCTGTTGTGGTGCGGGGTTACTGTGTACCACACTGTTGTGGTGCGGGGTTACTGTGCTCCACACTGTTGTGGCGCGCTGTTGTGGTGCGGGGTTACTGTGTACCACACTGTTGTGGTGCGGGGTTACTGTGTACCACACTGTTGTGGTGCGGGGTTACTGTGCTCCACACTGTTGTGGCGCGCTGTTGTGGTGCGGGGTTACTGTGTACCACACTGTTGTGGTGCGGGGTTACTGTGTACCACACTGTTGTGGCGCGGGGTTACTGTGTACCACACTGTTGTGGTGCGGGGTTACTGTGTACCACACTGTTGTGGTGCGGGGTTACTGTGTACCACACTGTTGTGGCGCGGGGTTACTGTGTACCACACTGTTGTGGCGCGGGGTTACTGTGTACCACACTGTTGTGGTGCGGGGTTACTGTGCTCCACACTGTTGTGGTGCGGGGTTACTGTGCTCCACACTGTTGTGGTGCGGGGTTACTGTGCTGCACACTGTTGTGGTGCGGGGTTACTGTGCTCCACACTGTTGTGGTGCGGGGTTACTGTGCACCACACTGTTGTGGTGCGGGGTTACTGTGTACCACACTGTTGTGGTGCGGGGTTACTGTGTACCACACTGTTGTGGTGCGGGGTTACTGTGTACCACACTGTTGTGGTGCGGGGTTACTGTGTACCACACTGTTGTGGTGCGGGGTTACTGTGTACCACACTGTTGTGGTGCGGGGTTACTGTGCTCCACACTGTTGTGGTGCAGGGTTACTGTGTACCACACTGTTGTGGTGCGGGGTTACTGTGTACCACACTGTTGTGGCGCGGGGTTACTGTGTACCACATTGTTGTGGTGCGGGGTTACTGTGCTCCACACTGTTGTGGTGCGGGGTTACTGTGCTCCACACTGTTGTGGTGCGGGGTTACTGTGTACCACACTGTTGTGGCGCGGGGTTACTGTGCTCCACGCTGTTGTGGCGCGGGGTTACTGTGTACCACACTGTTGTGGCGCGGGGTTACAGTGCTCCACGCTGTTGTGGTGCGGGGTTACTGTGCTCCACGCTGTTGTGGTGCAGGGTTACTGTGCTCCACGCTGTTGTGGTGCAGGGTTACTGTGCTCCACACTGTTGTGGTGCGGGGTTACTGTGCTCCACACTGTTGTGGTGCAGGGTTACTGTGCTCCACGCTGTTGTGGTGCGGGGTTACTGTGTACCACACTGTTGTGGCGCGGGGTTACTGTGCTGCACACTGTTGTGGTGCGGGGTTACTGTGCTGCACACTGTTGTGGTGCGGGGTTACTGTGCTCCACGCTGTTGTGGTGCGGGGTTACTGTGCTCCACACTGTTGTGGTGCGGGGTTACTGTGCTCCACACTGTTGTGGTGCAGGGTTACTGTGCTCCACACTGTTGTGGTGCGGGGTTACTGTGTACCACACTGTTGTGGTGCGGGGTTACTGTGCTCCACACTGTTGTGGTGCGGGGTTACTGTGCTCCACGCTGTTGTGGTGCGGGGTTACTGTGTACCACACTGTTGTGGTGCGAGGTTACTGTGCTCCACACTGTTGTGGTGCGGGGTTACTGTGCTCCACGCTGTTGTGGTGCGGGGTTACTGTGTACCACACTGTTGTGGTGCGGGGTTACTGTGCTCCACACTGATGTGGTGCGGGGTTACTGTGTACCACACTGATGTGGTGCGGGGTTACTGTGTACCACACTGTTGTGGTGCGGGGTTACTGTGCTCCACACTGTTGTGGTGCGGGGTTACTGTGCTCCACACTGTTGTGGTGCGGGGTTACTGTGTACCACACTGTTGTGGTGCGGGGTTACTGTGTACCACACTGTTGTGGCGCGGGGTTACTGTGCTCCACACTGTTGTGGCGCGGGGTTACTGTGTACCACACTCTTGTGGTGCGGGGTTACTGTGTACCACACTGTTGTGGTGCGGGGTTACTGTGCTCCACACTGTTGTGGTGCGGGGTTACTGTGCTCCACGCTGTTGTGGTGCGGGGTTACTGTGCTCCACACTGTCGTGGTGCGGGGTTACTGTGTACCACACTGTCGTGGTGCGGGGTTACTGTGTACCACACTGTTGTGGTGCGGGGTTACTGTGTACCACACTGTTGTGGTGCGGGGTTACTGTGCTCCACACTGTCGTGGTGCGGGGTTACTGTGCTCCACACTGTTGTGGCGCGGGGTTACTGTGTACCACACTGTTGTGGTGCGGGGTTACTGTGCTCCACAATGTTGTGGCGCGGGGTTACTGTGTACCACACTTGTGGTGCGGGGTTACTGTGCTCCACACTGTTGTGGTGCGGGGTTACTGTGCTCCACACTGTTGTGGTGCGGGGTTACTGTGCTCCACACTGTTGTGGTGCGGGGTTACTGTGCTCCACACTGTTGTGGTGCGGGGTTACTGTGCTCAACACTGTTGTGGTGCGGGGTTACTGTGTACCACACTGTTGTGGTGCGGGGTTACTGTGCTCCACGCTGTTGTGGTGCGGGGTTACAGTGCTCCACACTGTTGTGGCGCGGGGTTACTGTGTACCACACTGTTGTGGCGCGGGGTTACTGTGCTCCACACTGTTGTGGTGCGGGGTTACTGTGTACCACACTGTTGTGGCGCGGGGTTACTGTGCTCCACACTGTTGTGGCGCGGGGTTACTGTGCTCCACACTGTTGTGGTGCGGGGTTACTGTCCTCCACGCTGTTGTGGTGCGGGGTTACTGTGTACCACACTGTTGTGGTGCGGGGTTACTGTGCTCAACACTGTTGTGGTGCGGGGTTACTGTGTACCACACTGTTGTGGTGCGGGGTTACTGTGCACCACACTGTTGTGGTGCGGGGTTACTGTGTACCACACTGTTGTGGTGCGGGGTTACTGTGTACCACACTGTTGTGGTGCGGGGTTACTGTGTACCACACTGTTGTGGTGCGGGGTTACTGTGTACCACGCTGTTGTGGTGCGGGGTTACTGTGCACTAAACTGCTGTGGTGCGGGGTTACTGTGTACCACACTATTGTGGTGCGGGGTTACTGTGTACCACGCTGTTGTGGTGCGGGGTTACTGTGTACCACACTGTTGTGGTGCGGGGTTACTGTGTACCACGCTGTTGTTGTGCGGGGTTACTGTGTACCACACTGTTGTGGTGCGGGGTTACTGTGTACCACACTGTTGTGGTGCGGGGTTACTGTGCTCCACACTGTTGTGGTGCGGGGTTACTGTGTACCACACTGTTGTGGTGCGGGGTTACTGTGCACTACACTGCTGTGGTGCGGGGTTACTGTGCACCACGCTGTTGTGGTGCGGGGTTACTGTGCACCACACTGTTGTGGTGCGGGGTTACTGTGTACCACACTGTTGTGGCGCGGGGTTACTGTATACCACACTGTTGTGGTGCGGGGTTACTGTGCTCCACACTGTTGTTCGTGCGGGGTTACTGTGCTCCACACTGTCGTGGTGCGGGGTTACTGTGTACCACACTGTTGTGGTGCGGGGTTACTGTGTACCACACTGTCGTGGTGCGGGGTTACTGTGCTCCACACTGTCGTGGTGCGGGGTTACTGTGCTCCACACTGTCGTGGTGCGGGGTTACTGTGCTCCACACTGTCGTGGTGCGGGGTTACTGTGCTCCACACTGTCGTGGTGCGGGGTTACTGTGCTCCACACTGTCGTGGTGCGGGGTTACTGTGTACCACACTGTTGTGGTGCGGGGTTACTGTGTACCACACTGTTGTGGTGCGGGGTTACTGTGCTCCACACTGTCGTGGTGCGGGGTTACTGTGCTCCACACTGTTGTGGCGCGGGGTTACTGTGTACCACACTGTTGTGGCGCGGGGTTACTGTGTACCACACTGTTGTGGCGCGGGGTTACTGTGTACCACACTGTTGTGGCGCGGGGTTACTGTGTACCACACTGTTGTGGCGCGGGGTTACTGTGTACCACACTGTTGTGGTGCGGGGTTACTGTGTACCACACTGTTGTGGTGCGGGGTTACTGTGCTCCACACTGTTGTGGTGCGGGGTTACTGTGCTCCACACTGTTGTGGTGCGGGGTTACTGTGCTCAACACTGTTGTGGTGCGGGGTTACTGTGTACCACACTGTTGTGGTGCGGGGTTACTGTGCTCCACGCTGTTGTGGTGCGGGGTTACAGTGCTCCACACTGTTGTGGCGCGGGGTTACTGTGTACCACACTGTTGTGGCGCGGGGTTACTGTGCTCCACACTGTTGTGGTGCGGGGTTACTGTGTACCACACTGTTGTGGCGCGGGGTTACTGTGCTCCACACTGTTGTGGTGCGGGGTTACTGTGTACCACACTGTTGTGGTGCGGGGTTACTGTCCTCCACGCTGTTGTGGTGCGGGGTTACTGTGTACCACACTGTTGTGGTGCGGGGTTACTGTGCTCAACACTGTTGTGGTGCGGGGTTACTGTGCTCCACACTGTTGTGGTGCGGGGTTACTGTGTACCACACTGTTGTGGTGCGGGGTTACTGTGCACCACACTGTTGTGGTGCGGGGTTACTGTGTACCACACTGTTGTGGTGCGGGGTTACTGTGTACCACACTGTTGTGGTGCGGGGTTACTGTGTACCACACTGTTGTGGTGCGGGGTTATTGTGTACCACGCTGTTGTGGTGCGGGGTTACTGTGCACTAAACTGCTGTGGTGCGGGGTTACTGTGTACCACACTGTTGTGGTGCGGGGTTACTGTGTACCACGCTGTTGTGGTGCGGGGTTACTGTGTACCACGCTGTTGTGGTGCGGGGTTACTGTGTACCACGCTGTTGTGGTGCGGGGTTACTGTGCACTAAACTGCTGTGGTGCGGGGTTACTGTGCACTACACTGCTGTGGTGCGGGGTTACTGTGCACCACGCTGTTGTGGTGCGGGGTTACTGTGCACCACACTGTTGTGGTGCGGGGTTACTGTGTACCACACTGTTGTGGCGCGGGGTTACTGTGTACCACACTGTTGTGGTGCGGGGTTACTGTGCTCCACACTGTTGTTCGTGCGGGGTTACTGTGCTCCACACTGTCGTGGTGCGGGGTTACTGTGTACCACACTGTTGTGGTGCGGGGTTACTGTGTACCACACTGTCGTGGTGCGGGGTTACTGTGCTCCACACTGTCGTGGTGCGGGGTTACTGTGTACCACACTGTCGTGGTGCGGGGTTACTGTGTACCACACTGTTGTGGCGCGGGGTTACTGTGTACCACACTGTTGTGGTGCGGGGTTACTGTGCTCCACACTGTCGTGGTGCGGGGTTACTGTGCTCCACACTGTCGTGGTGCGGGGTTACTGTGTACCACACTGTCGTGGTGCGGGGTTACTGTGTACCACACTGTTGTGGTGCGGGGTTACTGTGTACCACGCTGTCGTGGTGCGGGGTTACTGTGTACCGCACTGTTGTGGTGCGGGGTTACTGTGTACCACGCTGTCGTGGTGCGGGGTTACTGTGTACCACACTGTTGTGGTGCGGGGTTACTGTGTACCACGCTGTCGTGGTGCGGGGTTACTGTGTACCACACTGTCGTGGTGCGGGGTTACTGTGTACCACACTGTTGTGGTGCGGGGTTACTGTGCTCCACGCTGTTGTGGCGCGGGGTTACTGTGTACCACACTGTTGTGGCGCGGGGTTACAGTGCTCCACGCTGTTGTGGCGCGGGGTTACTGTGTACCACACTGTTGTGGTGCGGGGTTACTGTGCTCCACACTGTTGTGGTGCGGGGTTACTGTGCTCCACACTGTTGTGGTGCGGGGTTACTGTGCTCCACACTGTTGTGGTGCGGGGTTACTGTGCTCCACACTGTTGTGGTGCGGGGTTACTGTGCTCCACACTGTTGTGGTGCGGGGTTACTGTGCTCCACACTGTTGTGGTGCGGGGTTACTGTGTACCACACTGTTGTGGTGCGGGGTTACTGTGTACCACACTGTTGTGGTGCGGGGTTACTGTGCTCCACACTGTTGTGGTGCGGGGTTACTGTGTACCACACTGTTGTGGTGCGGGTATACTGTGCTCCACACTTTTGTGGCGCGGGGTTACTGTGTACCACACTGTTGTGGTGCTGGGTTACTGTGCTCCACACTGTTGTGGCGCGGGGTTACTGTGTACCACACTGTTGTGGTGCTGCGTTACTGTGTACCACACTGTTGTGGTGCGGGGTTACTGTGTACCACACTGTTGTGGTGCGGGGTTACTGTGTACCACACTGTTGTGGTGCGGGGTTACTGTGTACCACACTGTTGTGGCGCGGGGTTACTGTGTACCACACTGTTGTGGTGCGGGGTTACTGTGTACCACACTGTTGTGGTGCGGGGTTACTGTGCTCCACACTGTTGTGGCGCGGGGTTACTGTGCTCCACACTGTTGTGGCGCGGGGTTACTGTGCTCCACACTGTTGTGGCGCGGGGTTACTGTGCTCCACACTGTTGTGGTGCGCTGTTGTGGTGCGGGGTTACTGTGTACCACACTGTTGTGGTGCGGGGTTACTGTGCTCTACACTGTTGTGGCGCGGGGTTACTGTGCTCCACACTGTTGTGGTGCGGGGTTACTGTGTACCACACTGTTGTGGTGCTGGGTTACTGTGCTCCACACTGTTGTGGTGCTGGGTTACTGTGCTCCACACTGTTGTGGCGCGGGGTTACTGTGTACCACACTGTTGTGGTGCTGGGTTACTGTGCTCCACACTGTTGTGGTGCGCTGTTGTGGTGCGGGGTTACTGTGTACCACACTGTTGTGGTGCGGGGTTACTGTGCTCCTCACTGTTGTGGCGCGGGGTTACTGTGCTCCACACTGTTGTGGCGCGGGGTTACTGTGCTCCACACTGTTGTGGCGCGGGGTTACTGTGCTCCACACTGTTGTGGTGCGCTGTTGTGGTGCGGGGTTACTGTGTACCACACTGTTGTGGTGCGGGGTTACTGTGCTCCACACTGTTGTGGCGCGGGGTTACTGTGCTCCACACTGTTGTGGCGCGGGGTTACTGTGCTCCACACTGTTGTGGCGCGGGGTTACTGTGCTCCACACTGTTGTGGTGCGCTGTTGTGGTGCGGGGTTACTGTGCTCCACACTGTTGTGGCGCGGGGTTACTGTGCTCCACACTGTTGTGGTGCGCTGTTGTGGTGCGGGGTTACTGTGTACCACACTGTTGTGGTGCGCTGTTGTGGTGCGGGGTTACTGTGCTCCACACTGTTGTGGCGCGGGGTTACTGTGCTCCACATTGTTGTGGTGCGCTGTTGTGGTGCGGGGTTACTGTGTACCACACTGTTGTGGTGCGGGGTTACTGTGTACCACACTGTTGTGGTGCGGGGTTACTGTGCTCCACGCTGTTGTGGTGCGGGGTTACTGTGTACCACACTGTTGTGGTGCGGGGTTACTGTGTACCACACTGTTGTGGTGCGGGGTTACTGTGCACCACACTGTCGTGGTGCGGGGTTACTGTGTACCACACTGATGTGGTGCGGGGTTACTGTGTACCACACTGTCGTGGTGCGGGGTTACTGTGTACCACACTGTTGTGGTGCGGGGTTACTGTGCTCCACACTGTTGTGGTGCGGGGTTACTGTGTACCACACTGTTGTGGTGCGCTGTTGTGGTGCGGGGTTACTGTGTACCACACTGTTGTGGTGCGGGGTTACTGTGTACCACACTGTTGTGGTGCGGGGTTACTGTGTACCACACTGTTGTGGTGCGGGTTACTGTGCACCACACTGTTGTGGTGCGGGGTTACTGTGTACCACGCTGTTGTGGTGCGGGGTTACTGTGTACCACACTGTTGTGGTGCGGGGTTACTGTGTACCACACTGTTGTGGTGCGGGTTACTGTGCACCACACTGTTGTGGTGCGGGGTTACTGTGTACCACGCTGTTGTGGTGCGGGGTTACTGTGTACCACGCTGTTGTGGTGCGGGGTTACTGTGTACCACACTGTTGTGGTGCGGGGTTACTGTGCTCCACACTGTTGTGGTGCGGGGTTACTGTGTACCACACTGTTGTGGTGCAGGGTTACTGTGCTCCACACTGAGGCAAGGGTACTACACTGGGAGAATACCAGTACCGCTGCCCTCGAAGTAGGAGTCAAGTTGGCGCCCCTGTACTGGCACTTGAGGGCGGGCAACTGGCAGCCGGAGTAAGCCTTGAGCCTCGGGCCCGCGGACACCCCAGTAACCCCACTCAGGAGAGGTGGTTGCCTCACTCCCTGCGGGGGACAAGGCTGGCATCGGTACGGGAACTCGGCCCCGCAGGTCAACTGCTCCTCAGAAGTGAAGAGGCACCTAAGGAGGGGGAGTAGGGGCTCCTTCTGTCTCATGAGGAACAGTGCTGCCTCTTAGGGCAGCGGGCGCCTGACAGCTGGGTGGACAGCGTTTCGGATTCGTAGTCCTGAGGTTCCGGGTTCGATCCCCGGTAGAAGCGGAGACAAATGGGCTAAATGTTTCTTTTACCCTGATGAACCTGTTACCTAGCAGTAAATAGGTACCTCGGAGTTAGACAGCTGCTACGGGCTGCTTTCTGGAGGGTGTGTAACAAAAAGGCCTGGTCGAGGACCGGGCCGCGGTGACGCTAAGCCCCGAAATCATCTCTAGACAACCTCTAGATACACTGTTGTATGTCACAGTTACACTGTACCTCACTGTGGATATACACTGTTGTATGTCACAGTTACACTGTACCTCACTGTGGATATACACTGTTGTATGTCACAGTTACACTGTACATCACTGTGGATATACACTGCTGTATGTCACTGTTACACTGTATGTCACTGTTACACTGTACATCACTGTGGATATACACTGCTGTATGTCACTGTTACACTGTACATCACTGTGGATATACACTGCTGTATGTCACTGTTACACTGTACCTCAATGGATGAAATAATGAGTTTTTAATCGTTTATTCTGATAAATGACTCAAAAAACTCTTAATTTTTTTTAGGAAATGTTCACATTCTGCACACTGACACAGTCCGACCGGAGTCTCTCCTTCTTCCCTGAGGGTAAAGTTGCCCAGCTCCATCCTGGGACCACGGCTCCAGCTGGGACCACGGCTCCAGCTGGGACCACGGCTCCAGCTGGGACCACGGCTCCAGCTGGGACCACGGCTCCAGCTGGGACCACGGCTCCAGCTGGTGGCCAACTGTCCCGCCAGAGAGGGAGCCACCAGCCGGAGCAGACTTGGTCCCAGAATGTCAACACACTGGAAGCAGTCGTGTGTAAACTGTCACGTTGTGTCCAACTTGTACCCGGGGCCGCGTGGAGCCCCGTGTACCCGTACGTGGCCGCGTGGAGCCCCGTGTACCCGTACGTGGCCGCGTGGAGCACCGTGTACCCGTACGTGGCCGCGTGGAGCACCGGGTACCCGTACGTGGCCGCGTGGAGCACCGGGTACCCGTACGTGGCCGCGTGGAGCCCCATGTACCCGTACGTGGCCGCGTGGAGCACCGTGTACCCGTACGTGGCCGCGTGGAGCACCGGGTACCCGTACGTGGCCGCGTGGAGCCCCGTGTACCCGTACGTGGCCGCGTGGAGCCCCATGTACCCGTACGTGGCCGCGTGGAGCACCGTGTACCCGTACGTGGCCGCGTGGAGCAAACAGGGAGACGCCGGTCTTCACTGTGCTGACGACGACCATCTCTGCTCTTACTTCACCTCCCAGATCGAAGAGGAATCGGGTATCGCCTCCACGGCCTCCCGCGCCTCTGGGTACGAGTGCCTCACACCAGCCTCCACCTTCACCGCAGTTTTCCACCATGGGCTTTTAGATGTACTTCTGGAGCACAGGTAACATTACTCTTCGCTCATCACCTAAAAAAAATCTAAACATCGCCTTATAAACCCCGGCAAAATTCCCACCCAACACCGCGCTCTGCCCGCCAAAATTCCGAGGTGATTGCATCATTACCGGCACCACACCCGGCCGCCATGACTGAGCTACAAGCTGTTCTCACAGCGTGACCCTGCTAATAATAAACACGGAAAATGGGCGCGAATTCTGGTAAACAAAACAAAATCATTCTGGAGGTTAGAGTTAAGTGGGTTATGATGCGATAAAACATTCTCCTGTAGAGAAGAGAGAGAGTATGCGCCGCAGCCTTACTGAAGAGAGGAAGAGAAAAAAGCAGACGATGGGAAGGGAGGGAGAATGGGAGAGATCAGACGATGGGAAGGGAGGGAGAATGGGAGAGATCAGACGATGGGAAGAAAGGGATTTTTTTTATTGTTTTCTACCACAAACGTGGCCACATATTTGCAATGCTAACCAGTATTTATGCATTTTCTTTTGTCCTCCATGGACAGGGTGAGAGATGTGTTCAACATATAGTTCAGGGCATTATTGAACAATCAACCACAGAAGGTGATTGTAGTGCTTTTAAAATGCTAATCTAACCTAACCAGTTACGTATGCCCTACATAAAATGGTCGATGTGTTCTTTACATACTATCATTAATGTGCATTTACAAAGGTGAAATGTAATTCTGATCAGCTTCCACATATACTTTATACACGTACATATATATACGCGCGCGCGCGCGCACACACACACACACACACACACACACACACACACACACACACACACACACACACACACTATATATATATTTTGGTAGAAGTCTTTCTTGTAAACATACGTTGTTGAATATGACCGAAAAAGTAAGATTAATAATTCTAACACGATTTTTTTTCAATATTTCTTATGTTTTTCTTCACTGTCGGAGGTAATGAAAATAACAATTCTCCAAAATTTATTTTTTATTAATGGTCTGACGCCTGAACGCGTTTCGTAATTCGTATTACATTTTCAAAGACTTAATTTACACAAATTCATCGTACTTATTCTCTATTGGATGAGGTGATATGGTATAAAAGTTTTGGGTGAGGTGACAAACACAAGACAGAACACGAAACAATGGGTATAACTTGGATATGTGAACATAAGAATGGAAGTAACTGCAGAAGGTCTATTGGCCCATACATCCTCTCGCTGCTTCCATATTGGTATTGTTTATACAAGCTCAGGTTATATAGTTACATCACATACATTAAATGGTCAATCTTGGGTACAAGTCCAATATATCAAGTGTTCCAGTACTCATATAATAGTGTTCAGCTTACCTGAGCCAAGGAGGGCGAGAGTCAGTCGGTACGGGACACAGGAGGGGAGGGGGGAAGGGGAGGGGGGAAGGGGAGGGGGGAAGGGGAGGGGGGAAGGGGAGGGGGGAGGAGGGAGCAGAATCTAGAACACGAGAACCAAAAAACGTCTACCACAAAAATATTGACGAAAAATGAAGCAAACAAAAGGGAGCTAAAAACGAGAAGTGAATTGCAAGAAAGATACAAAAAATTCAAACAGAAAAATAACGACAAAAATGGAAGCACGACAGACACTGGATGTGGGTAGTAGGCTGGGGTAAGGGTGTAGTAGGCTGGGGTAAGGGTGTAGAAGGTTGGGGTAAGGGTGTAGTAGGTTGGGGTAAGGGTGTAGAAGGTTGGGGTAAGGGTGTAGAAGGTTGGGGTAAGGGTGTAGAAGGTTGGGGTAAGGGTGTAGTAGGCTGGGGTAAGGGTGTAGAAGGTTGGGGTAAGGGTGTAGTAGGCTGGGGTAAGGGTGTAGTAGGCTGGGGTAAGGGTGTAGTAGGCTGGGGTAAGGGTGTAGTAGGCTGGGGTAAGGACATAAGTCAGTATATATGGGTGTAAGACGGTACATAATGGCGTATAATAACACAATGGTCCGTGGAACATTGTGTAGGAGATCATAACAATTAATAAATGCTCCAAAATTGTATAAGGACTTAAAAGATTGTATGAGGACATTGTATAAGAGAGGAACAATATATTAGAACAGTGAATGCAGTACAAATAACTGGGCAAGCAAAGCCAAATCCTAATTTGTCTTCATAAACACCAATAAAGGTTGGGGAGAAAACTAAGTTTTTTTTTTTTTCTTTTAGTCCAAGTTCTAAAAAGTACAGACATTATTATGGAGGTTTAACGGCCATATACTATACTTACGCTAGGATTAGTTTACGGGATTTACCGTAGGCTTGTCTCTACGATTTCCAATCATGTACAGAAACCCTTTTGCACACACTGGCTTACCAGATAATGTACACGTTTCCTAATATTACATTTTTGTGACATTAAACAACTCCGTCCAGTAGCTTCCTGAGATGTACTCAACATTTGACCTCACTTGATGTTCCTTATACTGTTGGGATATTATATTATATTCTATTCTGTAGAATAGAATATTCTACAGAATAGAATATTCCTGTACTCTATTCTATCTCTATAGAATATTCTATATATATATTATATTCTATCCTGTACTAACTCACAGTTTATATGGGTTGGTGAAATTTAGAGATCTATAATTTTATGCTATATGGACTTCATGGTCTAGCTTCATGCTGGTCGGTGTTCAATCCCCGACCGTCCAAGTGGTTGGGAACCATTCCTTCCCCCCCCGTTCCATACCAAATCCTTATCCTGACCCCTTCCCAGTGCTATATAGTCGTAATGACTTAATACTTTCTCCTGATGATTATCTTACCTTAAAAAAAAAGTGGAGACTTAAAAATATTTGAGTTGGCCTGGCAGCGTGACCATTGAGGACGGAACTCTTGCTTCAACTGCATTATTTTAACCTCGAGTCATATATGACTTACATAGAAACGAAATAAACATTGTGACTTACGATGACCTCCGTTAGATCAGCGTTTTCGTAGTCATCATCTAAGTAATAACGACACTGTTGTTGACAGTCTTCCTACGACTCAGTCTTCAACCTGAGTCTCGAGAGAGCCAGCCAGCCTTGGTCAGTGCCGGGCCCACGACATGGCCCACCACTTACGTCTCCAGGTGGAGGAAACAAAACATCGCTGGCCAACATCTTAAGGTACACGCGACGGCCGCCAGGAGGAGACAGGGAGCGCGACTGACCGGGGAGGAACGGGCAAAAGGTCGATTTTATATTTGCTTTGATCAGGTCGGGCAAGTTGGAGAAGGGTTGTGGTTCCGGGGTAGTCTCGTGTTGGGGAGGAGGGGGAAGAGGTAGTGTGGTAGACTGTTCTGTTAAGGATGCAGTGTTTTGGCTTGCTGGCGGATCTCAACTGGCGTGAATTGACCTCGTGGGGGGGGGGGGGGGGTGGAGGAGTGGCATCCATGTGGAGGGAGGGGGAATGTATCGTTTTGGACGAGTGTCGGTGCCACCCCAGCGTCGGTGCCACCCCAGCGTCGGTGCCACCCCAGCGTCGGTGCCACCCCAGCGTCGGTGCCACCCCAGCGTCGGTGCCACCCCAGCGTCGGTGCCACCCCAGCGTCGGTGCCACCCCAGCGTCGGTGCCACCCCAGCGTCGGTGCCACCCCAGCGTCGGTGCCACCCCAGCGTTGGTGCCACCCCGGTGTCGGTGCCACCCCAGCGTCGGTGCCACCCCAGCGTCGGTGCCACCCCAGCGTTGGTGCCACCGCGGCGTCGGTGCCACCCCGGTGTCGGTGCCACCCCAGCGTCGGTGCCACCTTAACGTCAGTGCCACTTTGAGAACTCCAAGGAGCGAGCCCTGGAGTGAGTGAGGACGCAGCCATTGAGGGCGGCCTCTGGTCGTCTGGTCAGCACCCAGCACTATGGTCGCCTCCCAACACCCTCATAACCTTAATGTCAGGAAATACCAGAAAAAAAAGAAAAATAATATTGAACAAAACTGAGCAAGTTAAACCTGAAAGCCTTTGGAGGTTGTCCTATTGGCAGCTGTTATAGAGCGCCTGAGTTAGTCAAGGCCCACATTGTAGGACCATATTACCAAGAAAGGCAGACGAGGACAAACGAGGAGCAAATGTTTTTAAATATTCGACCAAAATTAATGGCTGACATGACAGTAGAAGTGTGTGTGTGTGTGTGTGTGTTTATACTCATCTAATTGCACTCACCTAGTTGTGCTTACGGGGGTTGAGCTCTGGCTCTCTGGTCCCGCCTCTCAACTGTCAATCAACTGATGTACAGATTCCTGAGCCTACTGGGCTCTATCATATCTACATTTGAAACTGTGTATGGAGTCAGCCTCCACCACATCACTGCCTAATGCATTCCACCTGTTAACTATTTTGACACTGAAAAAGTTCTTTCTAACGACCCTGTAGCTCATTTGGGTACTCTGTTTCTACCTGTGTCCCCTTGTTCGCATACCACCCGTGTTAAACAGTGTACCTTTATCTACCCTGTACGGGAGGTACGGGCTCCATGCTGGGGGCCGTATACTCCAGGACTGGTCTTTTATATATGGTTATCTTGAGGTTATCTTGAGATGATTTCGGGGCTTTTTAGTGTCCCCGCGGCCCGGTCCTCGACCAGGCTTCCACCCCCAGGAAGCAGCCCGTGACAGCTGACTAACACCCAGGTACCTATTTTACTGCTAGGTAACAGGGGCATAGGGTGAAAGAAACTCTGCCCATTGTTTCTCGCCGGCGCCTGGGATCGAACCCAGGACCACAGGATCACAAGTCCAGCGTGCTGTCCGCTCGGCCGACCGGCTCCCGTCGGTCGGTGTACAAGATTCTGAATGATTCCTTACACAGTTTCCTGAACGCTGTTCTGATGTTAGCCAGCCTCGCATATGCCGCAGATCTTATTCTTTTGAAGTGGTCTTCAGGAGACAGGGTTGGTGTGATATTAACTCCCAGATCTTTCTCTCTGTCCGGTTCATGAAGGACTTCATCTCCCATTCTGTTTCCAGTGTCTGGCATCCTGTTTCCACTGCCTAGTTTCATTACCTTACATGTACTCGGGTTGAACTTCAGTAGCCATTTGTTGGATCATTCATTCAGTCTATCTAGGTCATCTTGTAGCCTCATACCGACTTCCTCCGTCTTAATCCTCCTCATAATTTTTGCATCTTCAGCAAATAATGAGAGGAACGATTCTATACCATCTGGAAGATCATTTACATACATATGAAACAGTATAGGACCAAGGACAGAACCCTGCGGGACCCCACTGGTGACGTCTCGCCAATCTGAGACCTCACCCCGCACAGTGACTCGCTGCCTTCTGTTACTTAGGTACTCCCTTATCCAGTGGAGTACCTTCCCTTTCACTCCAGCCTGCATCTCCAGCTTTCGCACTAGTCTCTGGTGTGGCACTGTGTCAAAGGATTTCTGGCAATCCAAAAATATACAGTCTGTCCACCCCTCTCTTTCTTGTCTGATTCTTGTTGCATGATCGTAGAATTCAATTAATCCTGTGAGGCAGGACTTGCCATCCCCGAATCCATGTTGGTGTTGTCACAAAGTTCCTTCACTCCAGATGTTCCACTAGTTTTTTTGCACAATCTTCTCCATCAGGTTGCATGGTATGCAAGTTAGGGACACTGGCCTGTAGTTCAGTGCCTCCTGTCTATCTCCCTTCTTGTTTATCGGGACTACAATAGCTGTCTTCCAAATATATGGCAGTTCACCAAATTTGTGTGTGTGATGTTTATGTGTGTGTGTGTGTGTGTGTGTGTGTGGTTAATAAAAGTAGCCCTGAAGATGGAAGGAACTTTGACACGGTTCCATTGCAGCTTGCAAGAGGAATAGATCATCTCCCTCGATGCCACAATCTTTCATCGGCAAAGACAACTTTCCAAGAGCAGTTGCCACGAGTGGAAGAGCACGAGGCTGTTGCCATGTGTTCTGTGCGTGGCATCTTCCTGCCCTCTTCCCCCCACCCCCTCTTCTCACGCTTGTCATATTTGGGCGCGGACTTACTCCCATGGTAGTCACATCTTAGTGTCTGCTTCCTCCCAGGTTAAGATAAGGTTAGGTTAGAATATAGTTGTTAGGATAAGGTTAGGCTAGGATAAGATTAGGTTAGGATAAGGTTAAACTAACATAAGTTTATGTTAGGTTAGGTTACGGAAGGTTAGGATAGGCTCCTGAATGACGTTGTGACTTGTGGCAGTTGTTGCACGCTGCCCCTTATTGCCACGTGCCCAGTGTGTGGTGGGGTAGAGCAGGGGGGGGGGGAGGTCAGCTGATGCACGTGTTGCACACTGGCCAACCTTGGCACCATCTTCCTCAGCAAGTCGTCAATTAATTAACATCAAAAGAGGAACATAGAAACACAAAGTTCATATAATTCAGTATAATTACAAGAAAAGCAGACTACACGTTACGTTAAAAATTAAATTGAAATGCCCAACCGTGTCTGAACTTGCATGGTTGTCCGGCCCTTTAATACGTTGAGTATCACAAAATAATTATAGAGTAAAAGTTACAATCCACGAGAACGAGGCTCACTTCATGGCGGCAAGTACCTGGGAATGCCAGAAATAACCCAATACCCAGCACCAGCTCTCACTGGTCGCCTCAGGCATCGTGTAACAACAATCACAGGCAACACAATCCTCAAAGTCAACACACACCTTAATACTTGAATGAAATATTACATTAGGATATGTACATATTCTAAAGTGTTGCTTGGAACACTACTACGTCAACGAGGACTGGAGAAGGAAGTGTTACAGTGGCACGTAACATGCTTGCCCCCACCCCACCCCCCCCACACACACACACACACACACACACACGTACGTACGTACGTCTTCCATCCTCTTACGAGTTTTCCAGGAAACAAATTTCTTAAAGGGGGAAAAAAAAGACAAAAACGTGAGTCAGTGGTTCACTTCCAACCAGTTTACATGTAAACTATTACTGCAACTGTAATATGCTGTCACACCACCACACACACACACACACCGGGATACCTCACCAGCGGGTTAGAGGGGTGTGGAAATGGGGGAAGGGGGTTCTCATGGTAATGGATTGAGTCTGAGGACGGGTTCACTATTCATATCTATCCAAATCCATGCATGCATATATATAATATATATATATATATATATATATATATATATATATATATATATATATATATTATATGTCGTACCTAGTAGCCAGAACGCACTTCTCAGCCTACCAAGTTTTCATGAATTAATTCTTTTTCGACGACCTACCTAACTTTTTTGGCTACCTAACCTATAAAGATTGGTTAGGTTAGGTAGGGTTGGTTAGGTTCGGTCATATATCTACGTTAATTTTAACTACAATAAAAAAAATTGACCTCATACATAATGAAATGGGTAGCTTTATCTTTTCATAAGAAAAAAATTTGAGAAAATATATTAATTCAGGAAAACTTGGCTTATTAGGCAAATTTGGCCTTGCATAGTAGGCTGACAAGTGCGTTCTGGCTACTAGGTACGACATATATATATATATATATTAATATAATATAATGCGTGTGTGTGTGTCTAACCTACGCTTGAAACACTCCAGCAATCCCACGTCTATTATATTATCTGTTTTATAACTCAGCAACCCTGTTTACATACCTGTATTTACCCAGGTCTCTCCTGAATCTATACTTAAATATGTATCCATTGTTTTAAAGCTATTTTCTTTTAATATTTCTGATACCTCATTTATATTTCCTTTTTGTATACTTGTTCATCCATTTCTGTACACAATCGTGTCATCCACTACTCTTCATCTTTCTTCATAATGTAAATCGTTATTTAATCTCTCTTCACAAGGGAGGTTTCTAGTTCCTGTGATTAGCTGTCATCTGTGTACCCATCCAAGTGAATTGTGTGTCGTCTATAGTACAGTGGGAGTGGTCCTCACATCCCAGCAGTTAGGGTGTTCTCGTAACACCTAATCTTAGTCTGTCCCATATCCCTTCCAAGGGCATAGCTAGTTCTTCCGAATTTACCTGCATTCCTATTATTTGTTTAACATTTTTGAGTTCATAATTTTCATTCAAGTATTTTTTGAATAGTGAATATCCGGAATAATTTTTGACTGAAAACTTAATGTTATTAACATTAGTATGAAAAAAGTCTGAAGGCGAGTTGCGTCCGTGAATGGGCAGCAGACTTCTGCCAATTAGCCGTTTATTTTAAATTGAAATTGGAAATCCATATTTGAGCAGATTACGAAGAGCTACTGCTGTCATATTACCAAGACGATTAATTAGTTTACATCAGGTATACAAGACTTTAACCCAGGTGGAATTACACTTTAACCCAGGTGGAATTAGACTTTAACCCAGGTGGAATTAGACTTTAACCCAGGTGGAATTAGACTTTAACCCAGGTGGAATTAGACTTTAACCCAGGTGGAATTAGACTTTAACCCAGGTTGAATTAGACTTTAACCCAGGTGGAATTAGACTTTAACCCAGGTGGAATTAGACTTTAACCCAGGTGGAATTAGACTTTAACCCAGGTTGAATTAGACTTTAACCCAGGTGGAATTAGACTTTAACCCTGGTGGAATTAGACTTTAACCCAGGTGGAATTAGACTTTAACCCTGGTGGAATTAGACTTTAACCCTGGTGGAATTAGACTGTAACCCAGGTGGAATTAGACTTTAACCCAGGTGGAATTCAGGACTGGTTAATGCGAGTAAGGTTTTAGAGCCGTATCGTATCCAATTTATGGATTATCAATAAACAATAAATAGCAAAAAGTACGTTTTTTGTTTTTTACTTTTTAAGTTATTTTTTCTTTTTGAGTTAGAGCTGGGGGGGGGGGGGAGCCACTAACGTTGACTGGTAGAGTTATGACCATCAGTAGTGGTTAATGATGGTCGTTAAGTACACAGTGGTTTGGTTAGCAACCGTTGCGGACACGAACCCTGTCACGATCGTCCATCGATGTATCCCATGAAGCGTTTTACTGATCTGCCTCAAGATGCAAACCACAACAGTTGTCTCAGTCCTAGGTATCTGTTTATTGCTATATGAACACGGGTATTTAGTGTAAGGAAAAGTGCCCAAAAGTAAGGACGTGCCCAAAAGTCCATGTCCTGCCTGGGAATGGGACCCGGGACCATGCCTGTGTGGACGACACAGGAGAAGGTCAGGTCAGGTCTTGGCTCTCACAACTAATAACGAACGAAATAGTTTTCAAAACCAACGTATTGTGTGGCTGGCTGGGAGCGATAACTAATGACATCCGATAACTCAGGCACTCCCTGAACCTTTACTCTGGTGAGAGAATGAGAGTGCAGCACAGTGTCAGTAGCTATTGAACCATTGACTTCAGAGATGGAAGCTGCTAGGCGAGCAAGACAACGAGAATTCATTAGGACGTCCCCTTCCAGAAGGTCTTGATACTCACTCTGCTTAACAACTGCACAAATACGATGCTTCAGTCAAGTGCCCGTTTCCTCGGGTATGCTACTGCTACAAGAAACTGACAAACCTACGCTAGCAAGGCGGGTGTCGACAAAATTACCGTAATCTGAGTGAAGGTTGAACTAGTGGCCCTGTCAATACATGCTACACAAGGGTATGATGTGGTCATTAATACTAATGTTCCACCGATGGGGAAACAATGCAATATTCTCATCAATCATGGTGTACAACCCTAAGAGAATGTCATCAGGAAAATGGATATAGTAAACAACTAAACAGGTTATAGAAAGTGTGATGTCATCTAACTTGAGTGGACGGTCAATTTCTCCCTGAACTTTTACTGTGTTTCCTGAAACACCACTTAGAAAAGGTAAGGGTGACTTTCTTACTGGAGTAAGGTGCTTACTTGCAATATCTCTGGGAGCTGAGGGCTTGACAATATTAATTTTTGCACCAGAGTCAAGAATAACTTTTAAAATTCTATGTACGATGGCTAAGGCAATGGGGCCATCACTTGAGACTGGGCAAGTTACTACTTTTGATTTATGTTGCCTAGGGTATCTGCGTCTCGTCTGGGTCAAATACACTGCGGTTCTGTCAACATCTACAACCAGTCGAGAGTCGGTGTCCTCTTCTGTCAAGTGTCCAAATCTATTTTGGGTAGCTACTGAGTACACAGGGAGGGCACTAGGACTGGCTAACTTGAATTGGTTAGCGGTTAGCTTTGGGAGTTTCCCGACGACATAGAATGAACATTTTGAGATCCAGCAGTCTGTGATCGAGTATTATAATTGGACGTTGTATTATGGCTGGGCTGGGAGTTGTAATTACAAGAGTTCTGATAATGTCTCGAACGCTGTGCGCCTCGCCAAGACTGACCATGGGAATTACGATGTGGGGATGTCCTTTGCCTAGCTCTACAATATGCCGTGTGGTGACCAACTTGTTTATGGTACTTGCAATATGGGAGCCTAGAATTATTGGATTGAGGAGGAGATAGAGAGAATTGTCTAGGGGATGATGATCGAGGAGTGGACCAAGAATCCCATGCGAGGTGGTTAATCTTACCACAATGTCAACATGAGGGAGTGGATGGTTGTGGACTATGGCGTTTTGGCAACTTATGAGGTGGAGAATTTGACTGCGGGCTACGTCAATGGGTGCGGTTCTGCGACCAAGTGTTTTGAGAGTTTGTGGGAGGATGCCGAGGGCCTGTTACTACATTCACAGTTTCAGAGGATGGCAACAGATGAGCACTTCAGGAAGCTAGTTTATCGGCAGCATTATTGATAGCCTCAAACACTTCACCAATTTCATCTTTAACTCCAAAATTTTGTTGCTCGAAGATCTGTTCAGTATGCTCTGGGGCAAAATTAATTAAAGTCCCAAATGCTATCATTTTGGTCATGGCCTTTGGGGTGGTCAGTGTCTTGTCCTTATCACCCCATGAGGAACAAAGCATGGCAGTTTCCAAGGCATACAGATATTGATCTAGACGGCTAGTAAACGCATTAATGGATTCACCAGGCTGCATGGTGGCATTGGCAAAATTCTTTTCTAACCTCTACGGGTCTAAGTCTCCTTTGTTAACAAAGCGCCGGCGAAAGAAATCCTTAAATTCTGACCATGACTATAGGCTAACAATGGCTTAATCGTTTACCACAAAACGTGCATCACCTTTGGTTGTGTCAACGGCTGACCGAGCAATTGCCAAATATTCGGCATCAGTAGGCTCAGAAAAACGGGCCTTGAATT
The DNA here is from genome assembly GCF_040958095.1 of Procambarus clarkii. Taxonomy (NCBI): domain Eukaryota; kingdom Metazoa; phylum Arthropoda; class Malacostraca; order Decapoda; family Cambaridae; genus Procambarus; species Procambarus clarkii. Next base: position 20,230,382 of record NC_091197.1, on the reverse strand, counting down.
TTGCCTCAAACTTGCTAAACCAGGAATAACAAGTGGGATTCGCCAGCAAAAAGTGGAATAGCCATTTCCTGAGCTGACCTCTGGACAGGCACACAAGCAATTGCTCCAGTGGAGGCAGAAGTTGCAACAGTGGAGGGCATTGTCACAGCCGTGGAAGTAATGTTTGAACGCAGATTATAATAGTGCACCAGGCATCAGAAATACAATACACAAAAATACTCAAAAAAATTATCAAACTTTGCTAATGTACGGAAATGGCAGAAATAAAATTATTTAATTGGGCTAGGCAACAAAATAATTCAAAACAATCAAAATTATGAATTAAATCAGCAATCTGGTATGAAAATGGCTGGTATATAAATTAATTAAACTAGGCTAAGCACTGCAAATTGAATTATAGAACTGGGAAGTGCAATTGTAATTTTGATAAAAAAAAAATTCAACACAATTGGCAATTCAGGAAATATGGATGTAGCACAGAAACTGGACACAGGTATATATATAAATTGCTATGGTAATATTAGAATGTGAAATATTGAAGGAATAAATTTCAATTTTAGGTCTGGAGAAATTAAAAAAAAATTTATTGTGCAAATTCTTAACTGCTACTAAAACAATGATTTCTTACTTCTCTAGACTTTGAATTTGCTAATAACACTTTAATACAATTAATGCACAATGAAATTACTGTGAGAAGCAGGAATGTTGAAAATGACGGAGAAACTGTGAGTGGAGTATGTAGCCAGCTCCAATATTTAAAAAGTCACTGAAAGGTTAATTCATAAGATATTGTGGGTATATTTACGTTAAACCTCTTTAAAACATAGTCTTATCTCTTAATTATTTAACTCAGGGATGCAGGATTTGCAATCTAACAATGGCCAACACGAAAAACGGCGACAAAGCGTGTGAAGAGGCACATGCACGGTTTGTTTACAAGTGGTGCGGTGCCAGGCAGCGCTCCTAGCGGCCGTGCGCAAAGATCTTCTGGGACCCTGCACTGGAATTGATGTTAGAAGGGCGACGATAAACGCTGAGACGACGATATTGCGTCGATGGTGATGGAGGAAGTACGATTTGCTAGGCAGTAGTTCACAGCAAAATGATGTAGCAGGGGGGCTGTTGCGATGGTGAGAGGCGGCCAGGTGGTAAGGCGTGTGTAAGCTGGTGGCGACACTTAGACAATTGCAGTTCACCAATTCCTCTCAAATAACAGTACAGCACACACGATGATCAGTTGATACTTGCGACGATGACTGACGATGATTGCAGTAGCTAGAACACTCACAAAGCTTGATGCTGTCTGTTTGGGTGATGATTGTGGTGGTGGCACACGTTGCAAGATGGCTCCGGAAATTAAAAAAAATGCTGGCGGTGACTTACTCTCCCCTTACTGATGAAAATTCATTCTCACTTGTAAATATTGCGCCTTACTTCAGATAACGTCGACCTAGAGTAGTGGCTGAGGGTAGGACTCCAGACTGGCACAATAAATGATGCGTTGGTGGCAGGATGGCGGCGGTGGCGGCTGGAACACGTGGCCATGTGGGTACTTGAATTTTCGTTTCCAGAAAATTAATTCTGG
>NC_091197.1:20151297-20221297 GCF_040958095.1 Procambarus clarkii | reverse complement strand
CTGGTCTCCTGCTCCCTACACCTATCTTCATTACATTTGCTTGGGTTAAACTCTAACAACCATTTGTTCGACCATTCCTGCAGCTTGTCCAGGTCTTCTTAAAGCCTCAAGCTGTCCTCCTCTGTCATAATCCTTCTCATAATTTTTGCGTCGTCAGCAAACATTGAGAGGAATGAGTCTATACCCTCTGGGAGATGATATTCGTATATCAGAAACAGGATAGATCCGAGTACAGAGCCCTGTGGGACTCCACTGGTGACTTCACGCCATTCTGAGGTCTCACCCATCACTGTAAATCTCTACTTCCTATTGCTTAGGCACACTCTTATCCACTGGAGGGAGGGAGGGAGGGTGGGTTGGTGGGGGGGGGGGGGGGGGGGGGAGGGAGGAGGGAGATTGTATGTCACTCTATGGTGTCCAGTTGACGTGTAGGGGGAATGGGGGAGGGGCGGTGTTACCCTGACTTGCTAATCCCTACACACACACAGTACAGTTCAGGTCCCAACTTGAGCTCACAGTGAGTTACTGCCTCATTCTCTACCAATCGATCAAGATTACTATTCTATTATCGAATGAAATGCATTATATGTGACTACTGTATGATATTATATAAACCTTGCACACTTGTTGAAGGCTTCAGAGAGAGGGGGCACATACCAGTCGCCACCCAACAAGCACAACCAGGCAGTTTCATGGCAGGTCTTCCCACAACGGCGGTCAGGTCAGGTCGCTCCACGCGGTCCTCCACACTGTATATGCACGGTGATGCCACTAGCTCAACTTTGGTTTCTTCGCTCTATCGCTTGCGATATGCCTGTGATCCGTTGCACCCTGCTTGCTACACACTGCGAGAGGGCAAATACTATGATCTAGCCTCTATACTCCTTCAGTGTACCGAGTATTTGACGAATCTCCGCGGACCTCACTAACACGTGTGTCTCACCGGCGGCGGCCTACTACTGTGTGTGTGTGTAATTACCTAAGTGTAATTACCTAAGTGTAGTTAAAGTGTAGTTACAGGATGAGAGCCACGCTCGTGGTGTCCCGTCTTCCCAGCACTTTGTCATATAACGCTTTGAAACTACTGACGGTCTTGGCCTCCACCACCTTCTCACCTAACTTGTTCCAACCGTCTACCACTCTGTTTGCGAAAGTGAATTTTCTTATATTTCTTCGGCATCTGTGTTTAGCTAGTTTAAATCTATGACCTCTTGTTCTTAAAGTTCCAGGTCTCAGGAAATATTCTCTATCGATTTTATCAATTCCTGTTACTATTTTGTATGTAGTGATCATATCACCTCTTTTTCTTCTGTCTTCTAGTTTTGGCATATTTAATGCCTCTAACCTCTCCTCGTAGCTCTTGCCCTTCAGTTCTGGGAGCCAATTAGTAGCATGTCTTTGCACCTTTTCCAGTTTGTTGATGTGCTTCTTAAGATATGGGCACCACACAACCGCTGCATATTCTAGCTTTGGTCTAACAAAAGTCGTGAACAATTTCTTTAGTATTTCTCCATCCATCCATGTATTTAAAAGCAATTCTGAAGTTAGAAAGTGTGGCATAGGCTCCTCGCACAATATTCTTTATGTGGTCCTCAGGTGATAGTTTTCTATCTAGAACCACCCCTAGATCTCTTTCTTTATCAGAGTTCTTCAAAGATTTCTCACATAATAGACCCCACACAACCTGTATATGTTCTCCTATTCCACATTCCATAACATGGCACTTATTAACATTAAATTCCATTTGCCAAGTGGTGCTCCATATACTTATTTTGTCCAGGTCATCTTGAAGGGCATGACAATCATCTAAGTTTCTTATCCTTCCTATTATCTTAGCATCATCAGCAAACATGTTCATATAATTCTGTATACCAACTGGCAGATCATTTATGTAGACAATAAACATCACTGGTGCAAGAACTGAACCCTGTGGTACTCCACTTGTGACATTTTCCAGTCCCATTCATTGCCTCTGATCACAGCCCTCATTTTTCTATCAGTCAGAAAATTTTTCATCCATGTTAGAAGCTTACCTGTCACCCCTCCAATATTTTCCAGTTTCCAGAACAACCTCTTATGTGGAACTCTGTCGAAAGCCTTTTTTAGGTCCAGATAGATGCAGTCAACCCAACCACCTCTTTCCTGTAATATCTCTGTTGCTCGATCACAGAAACTGAGTAAATTCGATACACAGGATCTTCCAGATCGAAAACCATACTGTCTGTCTGATATTATATCATTTCTCTCCAGGTGTTCTACCCATTTAGTTTTAATTATTTTTTCCAATATTTTGACTATTACACTTGTCAATGATACAGGTCTATAATTAAGGGGGTCTTCCCTGCTTCCACTTTTGTAGATTGGAACTGTTAGCCTTTTTCCACACATCAGCTACAACTCCTGTAAACAGGGATGCCTGAAAAATCAGTTGAAGTGGAATGCTGAGCTCAAGTGCACATTCTCTCAGAACCCATGGTGAAACGCCATCTGAACCAACTGCTTTGTTCATATTTAGCTGCTTGAGCATTTTTACCACTTCGTCTCTAGTCACCTCTATGTGCTCTATGTTGTTCTCTGGAATTCTTATTGCGTCTGGTTCCCTGAAGATTTCATTTTGTACAAACACACTTTGGAACATTTCATTTAATGTTTCACACATTTCCTTTTCATTTTCCGTGAATCTATTTCCCATTTTCAACCTCTGAATATCCTTTACCTGCAGTTTGTTGTTTATGAATTTATAAAATAGACCTGGCTGTGTTTTACATTTGTCTGTAATCCCTTTTTCAAAATTTCTTTCTGCCTCTCTCCTCACTGCCGTGTAGATGTTTCTCGCATCTTTGTATCGCTGGTATGTTTGTGTGTGTGTGTTTGTGTGTATTCACCTAGTTGTGCTTGCGGGGGTTGAGCTTTGCAATTTCGGCCCGCCTCTCAACTGTTAATCAACTGTTTACTAACTACTTGATTGACATTTGAGAGGCGGGCCGAAAGAGCAAAGCTCAACCCCCGCAAACACAACTAGGTGAATATATTTATACACACACACATTGTGTGTGTGTGATCATAAACCCCATCTTACGAACTGACATACTCCACATACTCCACCATAACCTGGCCGAACACGTCACCAGGACACAAAGCACGCGACACTTGCCGGCGGAACACCTCGTGCCCCGCCTCGTGTTACTAGTGATACGCTCTTACGCTCTCACTGGAGAGTCATCACGCGGCTCTGCTGCTCTTGTCTCGGGGCCCTGCACTCTTGGTCGCTGGGGGAGGGGGAGGCTGGGGGGTGGGGAGAGTCGCTGAAGGAGGGGGAGGGGGATCAAGTCGCTGAATGGGGGAGAGGCGCACATGTACATATGCGACTATGGGGGTTACATATGTCCCCCCAGCCTCCACCCCCAGCCTCCACCCCACCCCCAGTCTCCACCCCCCCACCCCCAGTCTCCACCCCCCCACCCCCAGTCTCCACCCCCCCACCCCCAGTCTCCACCCCCCACCCCCAGTCTCCACCCCCCACCACCAGTCTCCACCCCCCACCCCCAGTCTCCACCCCCCCACCCCCACGTCTCTACCCCCCCACCACCAGTCTCCACCCCCCACCACCAGTCTCCACCCCCCCACCACCAGTCTCCACACCCCCCACCACCAGTCTCCACCCCCCCACCACCAGTCTCCACCCCCCCCCACCACCAGTCTCCACCCCCCCCACCACCAGTCTCCACCCCCCCCCACCACCAGTCTCCACCCCCCCCACCACCAGTCTCCACCCCCCCCACAACCAGTCTCCACCCCCCCCACAACCAGTCTCCATCCCCCCCCCACCACCAGTCTCCACCCCCCCCACCACCAGTCTCCACCCCCCCCACCACCAGTCTCCACCCCCCACCACCACCAGTCTCCACCCCCCCACCACCACCAGTCTCCACCCCCCCCACCACCACCACCAGTCTCCACCCCCCCACCACCACCACCAGTCTCCACCCCCCCCACCACCAGTCTCCACCCCCCCCCACCACCAGTCTCCACCCCCCCCACCACCAGTCTCCACCCCCCCCCCACCACCAGTCTCCACCCCCCCCCCACCACCAGTCTCCACCCCCCCCCACCACCAGTCTCCACCCCCCCCACCACCAGTCTCCACCCCCCCCCCACCACCAGTCTCCACCCCCCCCCCCACCACCAGTCTCCACCCCCCCACCACCACCAGTCTCCACCCCCCCACCACCACCAGTCTCCACCCCCCCCACCACCACCAGTCTCCACCCCCCCCACCACCACCAGTCTCCACCCCCCCACCACCACCACCAGTCTCCACCCCCCCCACCACCACCACCAGTCTCCACCCCCCCCCACCACCACCACCACCAGTCTCCACCCCCCCCCACCACCACCAGTCTCCACCCCCCACCACCACCAGTCTCCACCCCCCCCCACCACCAGTCTCCACCCCCCCCACCACCACCAGTCTCCACCCCCCCCCCACCACCACCAGTCTCCACCCCCCCCACCACCACCAGTCTCCACCCCCCCACCACCACCAGTCTCCACCCCCCCACCACCACCAGTCTCCACCCCCCCCACCACCACCAGTCTCCACCCCCCCACCACCACCAGTCTGCACCCCCCCACCACCACCAGTCTCCACCCCCCCCACCACCACCAGTCTCCACCCCCCCCACCACCACCAGTCTCCACCCCCCCCACCACCACCAGTCTCCACCCCCCCACCACCACCAGTCTCCACCCCCCCCCCCACCACCACCAGTCTCCACCCCCCCCACCACCACCAGTCTCCACCCCCCCCACCACCACCACCAGTCTCCACCCCCCCCCCCCACCACCACCAGTCTCCACCCCCCCCCCCACCACCAGTCTCCACCCCCCCCCCACCACCACCAGTCTCCACCCCCCCCCCCACCACCACCAGTCTCCACCACCCCCCCACCACCACCTGTCTCCACCCCCCCCCCCACCACCACCAGTCTCCACCCCCCCCCACCACCACCAGTCTCCACCCCCCCCACCACCACCAGTCTCCACCCCCCCACCACCACCACCACCAGTCTCCACCCCCCCCACCACCAGTCTCCACACCCCCCCCCACCACCACCAGTCTCCACACCCCCCCCCCACCACCACCAGTCTCCACCCCCCCCCACCACACCAGTCTCCACACCCCCCCCACCACCACCAGTCTCCACACCCCCCCCACCACCACCAGTCTCCACACCCCCCCCCACCACCACCAGTCTCCACACCCCCCCACCACCACCAGTCTCCACACCCCCCCCCCCACCACCAGTCTCCACACCCCGCCACCACACGCCACCACCAGCCTCCACCCGCCACCACCAGCCTCCACCCGCCACCACCCGCCACCACCCGCCACCACACGCCACCACCCGCCACCACACGCCTCCACCCGCCACCACCCGCCACCACCCGCCTCCACCCGCCTCCACCCGCCACCACCCGCCTCCACCCGCCTCCACCCGCCTCCACCCGCCACCACCCGCCACCACCCGCCACCACCCGCCACCACCCGCCTCAAATTTTGTATTAATAAATAATCTCCAAAATATCCGGATGAGCAACAGTTTAAGCACGAGAGAAAAGTGTGAGGCGTTCACCAGGTGCCTGAAGGCACTCACCAGGTGCCTGGAGGCATTCATCAGGTGCCTGAAGGCACTCACCAGGTGCCTGAAGGCATTCACCAGGTACCTGAAGGCGTTCACCATGTGCCTGAAGGCGTTCACCAGGTGCCTGAAGGCATTCACCAGGTGCCTGAAGGCACTCGCCAGGTGCCTGAAGGCACTCGCCAGGTGCCTGAAGGCATTCGCCAGGTGCCTGAAGGCACTCGCCAGGTGCCTGAAGGCACTCGCCAGGTGCCTGAAGGCACTCGCCAGGTGCCTGAAGGCGTTCGCCAGGTGCCTGAAGGCGTTCGCCAGGTGCCTGAAGGCGTTCGCCAGGTGCCTGAAGGCGTTCGCCAGGTGCCTGAAGGCGTTCGCCAGGTGCCTGAAGGCGTTCGCCAGGTGCCTGAAGGCGTTCGCCAGGTGCCTGAAGGCGTTCGCCAGGTGCCTGAAGGCGTTCGCCAGGTGCCTGAAGGCGTTCGCCAGGTGCCTGAAGGCGTTCGCCAGGTGCCTGAAGGCGTTCGCCAGGTGCCTGAAGGCGTTCGCCAGGTGCCTGAAGGCGTTCGCCAGGTGCCTGAAGGCGTTCGCCAGGTGCCTGAAGGCGTTCGCCAGGTGCCTGAAGGCGTTCGCCAGGTGCCTGAAGGCGTTCGCCAGGTGCCTGAAGGCGTTCGCCAGGTGCCTGAAGGCGTTCGCCAGGTGCCTGAAGGCGTTCGCCAGGTGCCTGAAGGCGTTCGCCAGGTGCCTGAAGGCGTTCGCCAGGTGCCTGAAGGCGTTCGCCAGGTGCCTGAAGGCGTTCGCCAGGTGCCTGAAGGCGTTCGCCAGGTGCCTGAAGGCGTTCGCCAGGTGCCTGAAGGCGTTCGCCAGGTGCCTGAAGGCGTTCGCCAGGTGCCTGAAGGCGTTCGCCAGGTGCCTGAAGGCGTTCGCCAGGTGCCTGAAGGCGTTCGCCAGGTGCCTGAAGGCGTTCGCCAGGTGCCTGAAGGCACTCGCCAGGTGCCTGAAGGCACTCGCCAGGTGCCTGAAGGCACTCGCCAGGTGCCTGAAGGCACTCGCCAGGTGCCTGAAGGCACTCGCCAGGTGCCTGAAGGCACTCGCCAGGTGCCTGAAGGCACTCGCCAGGTGCCTGAAGGCACTCGCCAGGTGCGTGCCTGAAGGCACTCGCCAGGTGCGTGCCTGAAGGCACTCGCCAGGTGCCTGAAGGCACTCGCCAGGTGCGTGCCTGAAGGCACTCGCCAGGTGCGTGCCTGAAGGCACTCGCCAGGTGCGTGCCTGAAGGCACTCGCCAGGTGCGTGCCTGAAGGCACTCGCCAGGTGCCTGAAGGCAACAGAATGAACACAATGGAGTAAGAATTAAGATGAGTTGCATCAGTAGCTTTGATCAGCAGTAGCAGCGAGGAGGAGTAACAGCAGCAGCAGCAGTAGCAGCGAGGAGGAGTAACAGCAGCAGCAGCAGCGAGGAGGAGTAACAGCAGCAGCAGCAGCGAGGAGGAGTAACAGCAGCAGCAGCAGCGAGGAGGAGTAACAGCAGCAGCAGCAGCGAGGAGGAGTAACAGCAGCAGCAGCAGCGAGGAGGAGTAACAGCAGCAGCAGCAGCGAGGAGGAGTAACAGCAGCAGCAGCAGCGAGGAGGAGTAACAGCAGCAGCAGCAGCGAGGAGGAGTAACAGCAGCAGCAGCAGCGAGGAGGAGTAACAGCAGCAGCAGCAGCGAGGAGGAGTAACAGCAGCAGCAGCAGCGAGGAGGAGTAACAGCAGCAGCAGCAGCGAGGAGGAGTAACAGCAGCAGCAGCAGCGAGGAGGAGTAACAGCAGCAGCAGCAGCGAGGAGGAGTAACAGCAGCAGCAGCAGCGAGGAGGAGTAACAGCAGCAGCAGCAGCGAGGAGGAGTAACAGCAGCAGCAGCAGCGAGGAGGAGTAACAGCAGCAGCAGCAGCGAGGAGGAGTAACAGCAGCAGCAGCAGCGAGGAGGAGTAACAGCAGCAGCAGCAGCGAGGAGGAGTAACAGCAGCAGCAGCAGCGAGGAGGAGTAACAGCAGCAGCAGCAGCGAGGAGGAGTAACAGCAGCAGCAGCAGCGAGGAGGAGTAACAGCAGCAGCAGCAGCGAGGAGGAGTAACAGCAGCAGCAGCAGCGAGGAGGAGTAACAGCAGCAGCAGCAGCGAGGAGGAGTAACAGCAGCAGCAGCAGCGAGGAGGAGTAACAGCAGCAGCAGCAGCGAGGAGGAGTAACAGCAGCAGCAGCAGCGAGGAGGAGTAACAGCAGCAGCAGCAGCAGCAGCAGTAGCAGCGAGGAGGAGTAACAGCAGCAGCAGCAGCAGCAGCGAGGAGGAGTAACAGCAGCAGCAGCAGCAGTAGCAGCAGTAGCAGCGAGGAGGAGTAACAGCAGCAGCAGCAGCAGTAGCAGCAGTAGCAGCGAGGAGGAGTAACAGCAGCAGCAGCAGTAGTAGCGAGGAGGAGTAACAGCAGCAGCAGCAGTAGTAGCGAGGAGGAGTAACAGCAGCAGCAGCAGTAGTAGCGAGGAGGAGTAGCAGCTGCAGTAGTAGCGAGGAGGAGGAGTAACAGCAGCAGTAGCAGCGAGGAGGAGTAACAACAGCAGTAGTAGCGAGGAGTAACAGCAGCAGTAATCCCTCTTCCTTTTCCTCACCCTTTTTGTGTGTTGATTTCATTCCTCCGAGACCCCTCCTCACCACCTTTGAAAGCCTTCCTTTTTTCAACCCCCCCCTCCTCCCTTCAAGATGCTGCCATACTGGTATCCGTCTCATTTCCTCATATCTCAGTATGTGTCCCGTGAGACAGAGCAGTGCTCCCCCGTCCACTTGCGGCTGCCCGTCCCTACCATCCGCTATTCCTGTCTTCCATTCTCCCTATTTCTGTTTCTATTCAGGTCTTCCCTTTTTTTGTCTTTCTCCTCCTCCTCCCCTCCACACTACCCCTCTCTCTCTCTCTCTGGAATATTATACAGATCTCTGACACCCTTGCATTCTTGTCCTCAACCTGGCCCTCATACTCCGCCTGCCCCTTCACCTGTACGTGCACAACAACCTTCCCTCCCCTCTCCCTTCCCTTTCCAAAATACATACCCAACACACCTGTCTCCCCTCTCACACACGCCTGTCTGCCTCTCACTCACCAACCCCCCCCCTCATACTCTCAAGACCAATCATCCCACGACAGTCAGCACAACCCCCCCCCCCTCCGTCACTACCCCACACAAACCAACTCCTTATGGTGCTATAGAGCTCCAAGCCGGACACACACACACACACACACACACACACACACACACACACACACACACACACACACACACACACACACACACACACACACACACACACACACAATGTTAGGGGGGACATGATCACCACATTCAAGATTCTCAAGGGGAATCGACAGGGTTGATAAAGACAGGCTATTTAACACAAGGGGCACACGCACTAGGGGACACAGGTGGAAACTGAGTGCCCAAATGATCCACAGAGATATTAGAAAGAACTTTTTTAGTGTCAGAGTGGTTGACAAATGGAATGCATTAGGAAGTGATGTGGTGGAGGCTGACTCCATACACAGTTTCAAGTGTAGACATGATAGAGCCCAATAGGCTCAGGAACCTGTACACCTGTTGACTGACGGTTGAGAGGCGGGACCAAAGAGCCAGAGCTCAACCCCCTCAAGCACAACTAGGTGAGTACACACACACACACACACACACACAAAACTCCACGTATTGAACAAATCCTCCGTCAGCAGAACGCTCACCAAGAAGGGGACAAGAGAATGAACAGAAGAAAGCGAGTCTCGAGGCAATGTACACTAACATAGATGGGATTACAAATTTAACAAGTGAACTTGGAGAATGGGCACTAGAAGAAAACTCAGACATAATAGCACTCACAGAAACAAAGCTAACGAAAACCATAACAAATGCAGTGTTTCCACAATACTACTGTGTTGTGAGGAATAAGAGAGCAGGGAGAAGAGGTCGTGGTGTAGCTTTGCTGATAAGAAAAGGCTAGAATTTTGAAGAGATGATTGTTTAGGTTTCAGTGACTACATATCAGGCACCATAGCAATTGGGGGACAAAAACTTGTAGTAGTAGTCATATATAACCCCCCCCCCCAAATGACAGAAGACCCAGACAGGAATATAATAGAAACTAGATAATAGTGAGAGCAGCTTCTGTAGCTAGCAGGAACGGATCCAGACTACTAATCATGGGAGACTTCAACCACGGGGAGATAGATTGGGAGAACAGAGACCCACATGGAGGACCGGACACATGGAGAACTAAGCTGCTGGATGTGGCAACAAGAAACTTTCTAAGCCAACACATTAAGGGACCGACATGAATGAGAGGAGAGGATGAACCAGCTATGCTTGATCTGATATTTACCCTAAATGAGTCGGATATAAGGAAAGTTAAGTTGGAAGCACCTTTGGGAATGAGTGATCACAGTGTATTGATCTTTGAGTACCTGGTAGAGCTAGGAATTATCTCTGCAAAAAAAGAACTGGGAAACAAAGGGCTGGTGTACCGAAAGGGAAATTATGAGGAGATGAGAAAATTCCTAGGGAGATATACCATGGGACACAGACCACACAACTGAGTCCATACAAGACATGATGGACTATGTCACCCAAAAGTGTCAGGAGGCGGTAAACAGGTTTATCCCGGCCCGACAGGAAAAAAAAAGAGAAGCAAAAATAAAATCCATGGTTTAATAGGGCATGATGAAAGCAAAGGAACTGAACAAAAGGGCTTGGAGGAACTTCCGAAATGACAGAACACCAGAAAGTAGAGAGAGAGATACCAGAGAACCAGGAATGAGTATGCTAGTGTGAGAAGAGAAGCAGAGAAAAAGTATGAAAATGATATAGCTAATAAAGCCAAGACCGAACCAAAGCTACTACACAGTCACATCAGGAGGAAAACAACAGTGAAGGAATAGGGCATGAAACTTAGAACGGGTGAGGACAGGTCTACAGAGAATGACAGAGGTGCATGAGGAACTCGACAAGAGGTTCCAGGAGGTCTTTACAATAGAACGAGGAGAAATCACTGCGCTAGGAGAGGTGGCAGTAAACCAGGCGGCCTTGGAAGGGTTCGAAATTACTAGAGATGAGGTCAAGAGGCACCTGTGGGATCTGGATGTGAGAAAGGCTGTTGGCCTGGACGGAATCTCATTGAAAACGTTTGCAGGAGCGCTCTGCTTGACACTTTCCATAGTGTATAGTAGGTCACTGGAAACGGGAGACCTACCAGAAATATAGAAGACTGCTAATGTAGTCCCAATATGCAAAAAGGGTGACAGACAAGAGGCACTGAACTACAGGCCAGTGTCCTTAACTTGTATACCATGCAAGATGATGGAGAAGATTGTGAGAAAAAACCTAGTAACATTTGGAGAGAAGGGACTTCATGACAACCCATCAACATGGGTTCAGGGAGGGTAAATCTTGCCTTACAGGCTTAATAGAATTCTACGATCAAATGACAAAGATTAAGTAAGAAAGAGAAGGATGGGTGGACTGCATTATTTTGGATTGTCGGAAAGCCTTTGACACCCTACCCCATGAAAGGTTGATGCATAAGATGGAGAAACAGGCAGGAGTAACTGGTAGGGCGCTCCAGTGGATAACTCTCTGCATCCTAAGCAATAAGAAGCAGAGAGTTACAGTTACAATTACCCTCCACCCCCAGGAATTCTTCGTATTCCAAACAGGCTTGGGCAAGACCTCAGCCCTCCATCCCTCACCCCATCTTCCACTGAACACCTGGCAACTACCTCACAGGAGGATGAGCCTACCCAAGTAGCAATGCCCATTGAGCAACTTCCTACACTTGTGGGGAAAGAGGGTGAAAATGAATATAGGAAAGTGAGCTCCAAGGTAATGTACTCAAACATCGATGGAATTACCAATAAAGCAAGTGAACTGGCAGAAAGGATGCAAGAAGAGAACCCAGATGTAATAGGACTCGCAAACAAAATTGTCAGGAGTCATAACAGATGTTGTGTTTCCAAAAGAATACTATATAGTAAGGAAAGAGAGGGAAGGGAGAGGAGGTGGAGTGGCCCTTCTGATAAGGAAGGACTGGAGTTTTGATGAGATGGAAATTCCAGGCTGTGACGGGTTTAGAGATTACATAACAGGTCCACCCATTGTTATAGTTTCTAAGATAATAGTGGCAGTCATTAACAATCCTCCCCTAAACGACAGAAGACCCAGACAGGAGTTTGATAGGAACAACATGGCAACCAATAATATAATAGAGAGAGCATCTTCAGTTGCCTGCAGGAATGGCTCAAGACTCTTAATCATGGGTGTTGGGGGGTTGATTTTTGGCACTTCTTAGTCTTGGTCGCCACATATCTCTTACCTCCGAGTTTAATGCTCTAAGGCCCTTACCTCCTTCAGGTGTTGTCCCGTATGTCTTGGGGAGCAGATAGGCGCGCACTCCTCGCTTTACATTCCTCTCTCGTCTTGTCTAAACTCGATTATGGTTGCCCTGCTTACTCGTCTGCTGCTCTTTCTTTTCTTCGCCGTCTTGATGTTTTGCACCATACTGGGTGGTACCTCAGTTCTAGTGCCTTTCTTTCGACTCCCGTCCTCAGCTTGCAGAGTTTCCCCCTTCCGCAGTTTTGTACATCCTTAACCTGCATCACTAAAGCTTTTGCCCCTCCTACGGTTCTAAAACGCCTTTTCCTTGAGTACTTTTCTTCACACTCCCGCTCCGTTTCCGTCTTCACCGATGGGTCCAAGTCTGCGGACGATGTAGGCTACTCTGTTGTTTTTCCTGACGCTACTTATATGTGTCGCTTACCTCCGGAGACTAGCATCTTCACAGCGGAACTCTCTGCTATTCTCTATGCTCTTCGTCTCCTGCTTTCTCTTTGTCAATCTTCCTTTGCAGTTGTCGTTGACTCTTGTAGTGCCCTCATGGCTCTCGGGTCCTTTAATCCGGTTCATCCAGTGGTTGTCGAGATACAGCACTGACGTCTTCTTATTCACAGTAAATTAAAGTCGGCTGAGTTTTGCTGGGTTCCCAGCCATATTGGGGTGTCTTTAAATGAGCGTGCGGGTCCTGCCGCTAGGGAAGCTGTCCTCTCTTGTCCCATCTCTCGTAAAAATATTCCTTATTCCGACTTTTACCCGGTTATCCATTCCTCCATCCTTACCCATAGGCAGGCTTGTTGGTCTTCTGTTACTGGTAACAAACTGCATACTCTTAAGAGTAGAGTGTCGTCATGGCCGTCCTCATACCACCGTAACCGGCGATGGGAAACGGGTCTGGCGAGTTTGCGTATTGGCCAAACTCTCTTAACTCACGGTCACTTCTTGGCGCACCGTCTAGCTCCTTTTTGTCCAAATTGCATTGTCCCTCTTATAGTCGTGCATATTCTTGTTGAATGTCCTGACTTCGAGGTCGAGCGTGTGTCTTGCTTACCGACCGTTCCTCGCGGTCACTTGTACCTCGATAGAATTCTTGGTGAATTGGATACTTTTGATGTCGTTCGCCTTATGCTTTTCTGTTCTCGTATTGGCATCCTTGGTGATATTTAGCACCCTCTGATTATTCCGCACATTTGATGCTGCTACAGATCCTTCCCTGTTTGGTGCATTCTTCAGATAAATACTTAATCATGGATGATTTCAACCATGGAAAGAGACTGGGAGAATGGGGATCCACATTGTGGTGAAGATACATGGAGAGCTAAACTCTTGGAAGTGGCAACAAGAAACTTTCTGAGCCAGCACTTAAGAGAACCTACAAGAATGAGAGGCAATGACGAACCAGCTTGACTCGACCTGATATTCATATTGAATGATTCAGAAATAAGAGAAGTAAAATTTGAAGCCCCAATAAAAATGAATAACCACAGTGTATTGACATTTGAGTATATGGTGGAGGTAGGGATAACATATCCAAGGATGGGATCGGAAGGGAAAAGACTAAATTATCGAAGACGAAATTATGATGAGATGAGGAGCTTCCTAATGGGAATAACATGGGAAACAACTCAGAGGATATGATGGATTATGTCACCCAGAAGTGCCAGGAAGCTGCAGATAAGTTTATCCTGGTCCAAAAGGAGATAAACGAAAAAACAGAAGAATCCATGATTCAACCAGGAATGTAAGGTAGCGAAGCAATTAAGTAAAAGAACATGGAGAAACTACAGGAATAACAGAACCCCAGAGAGCAGGGAGAGATACCAGAGGGCCAGGAATGAGTACCTCAGAGTGAGGAGAGAAGCAGAGAGACAGTATCAAAATGACATTGCGAGTAAAGTCAAGACCCAACCAAAACTACTCCACAGCCACATCAGGAGGAAAACAGCAGTGAAATAACAAATGATGAAACTGAGAAAAGAGGAGAACAGATACACAGAGAATGACAAGGTGTGTGAAGAGCTCAACAGGAGATTCCAGGAGGTCTTCACAAAAGAACAAAGAGAAGCCCCTGCACTTAATGAGGCAAACCAAGCAACCTTGGTTGATTTTGACCTCACCAGTGATGAGGTCAAAAGGAATCATCTGTTGGAACTGAATGTGACAAAGGCTGTTGGGCCTGACAGAATTTCAGGTGGATACTAAAGGAAGGTGCAGAGGCACTAAGTGTGCCACTCTCAATGGTGTATAAGAGGTCACTGGAAACAGGAGACCTACCGGAAAGTTGGAAGACGGCTAATGTAGTCCCAATATACAAAAAGGGTGACAGGCAAGATGCACTGAACTACAGACCAGTTTCTCTAACTTGTATACCATGCAAGGTGATGAAGAAGATCGTGAGGAAAAGGCTCGTAGAGCATCTGGAGGAAAATAGTTTTGTAACACACCACCAACATGGGTTCAGAGATGGTAAATCGTTCCTCTATGACCAAATAGAATTCTATGACCAAGCAACAAAAATTAGGCAAGAAAGAGAAGGGTGGGCCGACTGCATTTTCTTAGACTGTCAGAAAGCCTTTGACACAGTACCCCATAAAAGGCTGATACAAAAGTTGGATCAACAGGCAGGAGTAAAAGGTAAGGTGCTCCAGTGGATAAGGGAGTACTTAAGCAACAGGAAACAGCGAGTAACGGTGAGGGGGGAGACATCAGAGTGGCGAGATGTCACCAGCGGAGTGCCACAGTACTCAGTACTTGGACCCATCCTGTTTCTAATATATGTAAATGATTTTCCAGAAGGTATAGACTTGTTCCTCTCAATGTTTGCTGATGATGCAAAAATTATGAGGAGGATTAAAACAGAGGCTGATAGTAGGAGGCTACAAGATGACCTGAACAGACTGAATGGTCCAACAAATGGCTGTTAAAGTTCAACCCGTGTAAATGCAAAGTAGTGAAACTAGGCGGTGAAAACATGAGGCCAGATAGTGGATACAGAATAGGAGATGAAGTACTTCATGAAACAGACAGAGAGAAAGATCAAGGAATTGATATCACAACAAACCTGTCTCCTGAAGCCCACATGAAAAAAATAACATCTGCGGCATATGCGAGGCTGGCCAACATCAGAACAGCCTTCGGGAACCTATGTAAGGAATCATTCAGAACCTTCTATACCACATATGTAAGACCAATCCTGGAGTATGCAGCCCCAGCATGGAGCCCGTACCTTGTTAAGCACAAGACGAAGCATGAAAAAGTTCAGAGGTATGCCACTAGACTAGTCCCAGAACTATGAGGCATGAGTTACGAGGAAAGGCTGCGGGAAATGCACCTCGCGACAATGGAAGAGAGAAGAATAAGGGAAGACATGATCACTACCTTAAATTCTCGGGGGAATTGACAGGGTAGATAAGGATAAACTGTTTAACACTGGTGGTATGCGAACAAGGGGACACAGGTGGAAACCGAGTACCCAAATGAGCCACAGGGACGTTAGAAAGAACTTTTTCAGTGTCAGAGTAGTTAACAAGTGGAATGCATTAGGCAGTGATGTGGTGGAGGCTGACCCCATACACAGTTTGAAATGTATATATGATAGAGCCCAGTAGGCTCAAGAAAGTGTACACCAGTTGATTGACTGTTGAGAGGAGGGACCAAAGAGCCAGAGCTCAACCCCTGCAAGCACAAATAGGTAAGTACAAATAGGTGAGTACACACACACATATTGGGGGGAATAATCAGTGTATATGCGTATATGAGTGTATATGAGTGATTGAATAACTAGTAAGCTCACTCAAACCACAAGAAAGTGAAGAAAAACAGTACAAACAGCACCACTGAAAATAAGTGTTGAGTACATCGTGGTATTGTGAAATTGTGGAGCCGGAGTGACCTCACCACTAGTGACCTCACCAGCTGTGACGCGGGACGCAGCGACCTCACCACTAGTGACCTCACCAGCTGTGACGCGGGACACAGCGACCTCACATCTTGACCAACCGCGTGGAGTACTTTCTCACCTGTTTGTGCTGCAGATTGTGCAAGGTATTGAGGAGCGCCTTTTTGGCTAGGTTGTTACTGCAATGACAAGATCAGGAAGGGGTTCAAGGTCAATCACCAGCAGGGATGAGGAGGAGGACAGATTTATAGACAAATTAATAGGGAAATTTGTAGAGAGAAGGAGCGATTGGATGGAGGATCTAATCCAAGGGATTAAAAGCGAGTTATTTCAGCAAATACAGGATGCGGTAGAGAGGCAGAAACAAGAACTTATGCACTATATTCAGGAAGAGATTAGGAAGGGAAGAGAGGACTGGGAGAGGGAATGTGCTCGGATCACAAACGAATTAGGAAGGATTAACAGCAAGGCTAAGGACAGAGGATTAGTGGGGGATGGGTTAGTGACTGCGGTTGGGATGGAGAATCCCCAGGGGACAGGCTACCAGCATGACAATGAATTACTGAGGAGACGGTCTATTATAATACATGGATTATTCGAATCTGGGGCACCAACAAGACAAGAGAGAATAGAGACGGAAAAATATGAATTGCATGAGATATTGAGATGTATTGGAGCAGGAATGGCAGAACACGAGGTGGATATCAGCCGGCGGGTTGGACCTTACAATTGTACCAAGAATAGACCTGTTCTGGTGCAATTCTCCAATGAGGAGGCTGTGGAGTACATAATGAGGAACAAGCATTTACTCAGAGGAAGTGAAACCCATTACAATGTGTTTATAGAGAGGTTTATGACGAAAGATGAGCAAATAGCCCACAAGAATAGATGGCAACAACGACACCGAACTAGCCTCTCAGGTAGTCTCACATCCCAGGTCACCTCCCAGGTCACCTCCCAGGCCACCTCCCAGGCCACCTCCCAGGCCACCTCCCAGGTCACTTCCCAGGTCACCTCCCAGGTCGCATCCTCCCCAACTCAGCCCTCCTATACCTCCCCCTGCCTCAGCTCCCCAAAACCCCCCTGTCCCTTCCACATTTGCACCTCCCCAACGATTCCCCTGCCCCTGCTACATCACACCTGTCAACGACCCCAGTGTGTCAAGCCATGCCCTCCCCAAACCCACCTTCCCATCCCCCCTCCCCTACTACCCCTTCCTACTCCCCTGCCCCTTCTACCCCATTGATTTCAACTCCATCTACTCCATCCCAGCTTCCACTGCACCCCTCTTCCACTCACCCCCAAACCCCACCCAACCCTCACCCCTCCTATGCACCTCCAGCCCACATTTAACCCCCTCACCTTGTGACCCCCTAACACCTTCCCCCATCTCCCTCTTCCCCTCTTCTACCCCAAAACCCCCACCTACCCCCGATTCCCCCCTAACTAATACACCCTCTCTTCCACTCCCAGCACCCATGCTCTATTCTCCTCTCAGCCCTCTGCCCTCAGTATCCCTCTCCCCCCCAACCACTCAACCTCTATCTGACTCTCAGTCTCACTCTGTTTCTCAACCCCCCTATGCTATTCAGACCCCTAACTTTCAAACCCATTATGCCCTTCCTACCCCCCTAGATGCCCGGACCCCATTCGCCTACCAGGCACTCCCAGGCACCCCCCTAGCACCCCCCCATTCACCCCCACAGCCCCCACTCGCCCCCCAGACACCCCCCAGTTCCCCCCAGACCCCCGGTGAAAGGGGGAACTCTGACACCCGAGTTTCCAAGAAGAGTCTCAAGGTTTGGTACACCAATGCTGATGGGGTAGCCAATAAAGCAGAAGAGATAAAAGAAAGAGTTAGTGAGGCAGACCCAGACATAGTGGCAATAGTGGAAACTAAAATAAATGGCATGATCTCGGATGCAATCTTTCCAGAGGGGTACCAGGTGATAAGAAAAGAAAGGACTCAGAGACAGGGAGGAGGAGTGGCACTCCTAATAAAGCGGAAATGGAAGTTTGATGAGCTGGAAAATCCGGGTACCAATGAAAGCACGAGCTTCATACATGGAACTCTGACAGTGGATGGGAAGAAGATTATAATCTTGATACTCTACAATCCCCCACCAAACAGTAGAAGGCCCAGGCAGGAGTACGAGAGTACGAGGACAGCAACAAGACATGTATAGATGAACTGCAGAGGGCAGCAACTATAGCGCATAGAATGAGAGCGAAGCTGCTGGTCATGGGGGACCTAAATCACGGAGAGAGAGATTGGGAAACGAGGAATCCCCATGGCGGGGAGGAGACCTGGGGAGCGAAGCTGGTAGACGTTATTGACAGGAATTTCCTAACACAGCATGTGAAAGAAGATACTAGGGAAAGAGGAGGGGATATGCCTAGCCTATTAGATCTCATTTTCACCCAGAATGTAGAAGACATCGAGCAGTTGGAACATGAAATACCACTAGGAGCTAGTGACCATTGTGTCCTAGTCTTTGATTACATGATGGAGCTTAAAATTGTGACCAAAGGACAAGAGGTCCGGGAAAGGAGACTTGCTTACAGAAAAGGGGACTACAGAAGGATAAGGGACTACCTGGGAGAAGTGCAGTGGGAGGAAGAACTTAGAGGAAAAACAGTGCAAGGTATGATGAACCAAGTCATATTGAAATGCAAGGAGGCTGAAGAGAGATTTATTCCAACAATAAAGGAAAAAAGCAGGAGGGAATATAATAACCCATGGTTTAATAGACAGTGTCAGGAAGCAAAGGTGAGAAGCAGGAGGGAGTGGAGGAAGTGCAGAAGACAAAGGACAGAGGACAACAGGATTAGATGTAACAGAGCTAGGAATGATTACATTAACATAAGACGAGTGTCGGAAAGAAATTATGAGAATGATATTGCAGTCAAAGCGAAAAAGCAACCTAAATTACTACATAGCCATATAAGAAGGAAGATGTCGGTAAATGACCAAGTGACAAGACTGAGGAAAACAGAAGGGGCATATACAGAAAGCGACAAGGAAATCTGCGAGGTACTGAATGCAAAATTCCATGGAGTGTTCACAACAGAGCCTGAGCAGCTCCCATTGTTAGAAGCGATTACCCAAGATGAAAGACTATCAGATATAGAGGTGACAGCAGAGGAGGTAATGAAACAGTTGACAACACTGGATGCAAATAAAGCTGTTGGACCAGACAAAGTATCACCGTGGATACTTAGAGGCAGCGCAGGCTCTCAGTGTGCCTCTGGCAATGATCTTTAATGAGTCACTTATGTCGGGAGAATTGCCCAGTTGCTGGAAGGAGGCAAATGTCGTACCGATTTTCAAAAAAGGTGATAGGGAGGAGGCACTTAACTACAGACACGTAATCACTGACAAGCATCCCCTGCGAAATACTTGAAAGAATAATTAGGCTAAGACTTGTTGAGCACCTGGAGAGCATTGGGTTTGTAAACAAGCACCAACATGGGTTCTGGACAGGGAAATCATGCCTAACAAACCTTTTAGAATTCTATGATAAAGTAACAAGGATAAGGCAGGACAGAGAAGGCTGGGCAGACTGCATATTTCTTGACTGCCAAAAGGCCTTTGATACAGTACCGCACATGAGACTGCTATACAAACTTGAGAGGTAGGCAGGAGTAAGCGGAAAGGCCCTAGTATGGGTGAAGAACTACCTAACAGGAAGGAGCCAGAGGGTAATGGTAAGGGGCGAGAAGTCGGACTGGCGAACAGTAACAAGTGGAGTACCTCAAGGATCGGTGCTGGGACCAATCCTCTTTCTAATTTACGTAAATGATATGTTTACAGGAGTGGAATCATACATGCCAATGTTTGCGGATAATTCAAAATTAATGAGAAGAGTTGTGACAGACGAGGATTGTAGGATCCTCCAAGAGGACTTAAACAGTTTGCAGAGATGGTCAGGGAAATGGCTATTGGAGTTTAACACCAGTAAATGTAAAGTTATGGAAATGGGATCAGGTGACAGTAGACCAAAGGGACAGTACACAATGAAGGGGAACAGCCTACCTGTAACGATTCGAGAAAGAGACCTGGGAGTGGATGTGACACCTAATCTAACTCCTGAGGCACATATAAATAGGATAACGACAGCAGCGTACTCTACACTGGCGAAAATTAGAACTTCATTCAGAAACCTAAATGAGGAGGCTTTTAGGGCGCTTTACACTGCCTACGTGAGACCCGTCTTAGAGTATGCCGCGCCATCATGGAGCCCCCCACCTGAAGAAACACATAAAGAAACTGGAGAAGGTTCAGAGGTTTGCGACGAGGCTTGTCCCAGAGTTACGAGGGATGGGATATGAAGAGCGTCTGAAGGAACTGAACCTTACGACACTAGAGAAAAGAAGGGAGAGAGGAGATATGATAGGGACATATAAAATACTCAGGGGAATTGACAAAGTGGAAATAGATGAAATGTTCACACGTAATAACAACAGAACGAGGGGACATGGGTGGAAACTGGAAACTCAGATGAGTCAGAGATGTTAGGAAGTTTTCTTTTAGCGTGAGAGTAGTGGAAAAATGGAATGCACTTGGGGAACAGGTTGTGGAAGCAAATACTATTCATACTTTTAAAACTAGGTGTCATAGGGAAATGGGACAGGAGTCATTGCTGTAAACAACCGATAGCTGGAAAGGCGGGATCCAAGAGTCAATGCTCGATCCTGCAAGCACAAATAGGTGAATACAAATAGGTGAGTACACACACACACACACACACACACACACACACACACACACACACACACACACAGGAAGCAGGAGACCAGATACAAGGTATCATTTTGGAGATGAAATACTTCAAGAGTCAGAGAGAGAGAAAGACCTGGGGGTTGATATCACGCCAGACCTGTCCCCTGAAGCTCATATTAAGAGGATAACATCAGCAGCATATGCCAGGTTGGCTAACATAAGAACGGCCTTTAGAAAATTGTGTAAGGAATCTTTCACAACATTATATACCAAATATGTCAAACCAATCCTGGAGTATGCGGCTCCAGCATTGAGTCCATATCTAGTCAAGCATAAGACTAAACTGGAAAAGGTTCGAAGGTTTGCCACCAGACTAGTACCCGAGCTAAGAGGTATGAGCTAAGAGGAGAGACTACGGGAATTAAACCTCACTTCGTTGGAAGACGGAAGAGTTAGGGGGGACATGATCACCACATTCAAGATTCTCAAGGGAATTGATTGGGTTGATAAAGACAGGCTATTTAACACAAGGGGCACACGCACTAGGGGACACAGGTGGAAACTGAGCGCCCAAATGAGCAACAGAGATATTAGAAAGAATTTTTTTAGTGTCAGAGTGGTTGACAAATGGAATGCATTAGGAAGTGATGTGGTGGAGGCTGACTCCATGCACAGTTTCAAGTGTAGATATGATAGAGCCCAATAGGCTCAGGAACCTGTACACCTGTTGATTGACAGTTGAGAGGCGGGACCAAAGAGCCAGAGCTCAACCCCCGCAAGCACAACTAGACGAGTACAACTAGGTGAACACACACACACACACACACACACACACACACACACACACACACACACACACACACACACACACACACTTGATGTGTGACAAATGTGGTTGATGGCCTCTGATGTTGATAGAGAGAACTCTATCAACATCAGAGGCCCGAGACTGTTCAACACGTTTCCACTACACATAAGGGGCATAACTGGCAAACCCCTCAGTGTTCAAGAGAGAACTGGATAAGCACCTCCAAAGGATACCTGATCAACCAGGCTGTGACTCATACGTCAGGCTGCGAGCAGCCGCGTCTAACAGCCTGGTTGATCAGTCCAGCAACCAGGAGGCCTGGTCGACGACCGGGCCGCGGGGACACTAAGCCCCGGAAGCACCTCAAGGTAGCCTCAAGGTAGATGGTGTACAGTGTACTGTCGGGGGGCGTCACCATGCCAGGAGTGATAGTGATGATTGTGTACAGTGTACTGTCGGGGGGCGTCACCATGCCAGGAGTGATAGTGATGATTGTGTACAGTGTACTGTCGGGGGGCGTCACCATGCCAGGAGCGATAGTGATGATTGTGTACAGTGTACTGTCGGGGGGCGTCACCATGCCAGGAGTGATAGTGATGATGGTGTACAGTGTACTGTGGCAACTGTCACCCACTAAAATTCGTAATAGGGGCTGTTCGACTTGCATAAAATAATGGGCACTCCTACTTGACATGAACTACTGAGAGTGGTTGTCAGCGCTCCTCCAGTTAATTAGTAACTGGCTGTGTATGATGATAAATGAATAATGTTCTAATACTAGAACATTGTTCTGCTAAACATATTGGGTTATATATGGAGCGGTTATAGTGGCTTGGCTCCACCACTCTCACTGTTCATCACACAGTCACCACCACTCACACTGTTCATCACACAGTCACCACCACTCTCACTGTTCATCACACAGTCACCACCACTCTCACTGTTCATCACACAGTCACCACCACTCTCACTGTTCATCACACAGTCACCACCACTCTCACTGTTCATCACACAGTCACCACCACTCTCACTGTTCATCACACAGTCACCACCACTCTCACTGTTCATCACAGTCACCACCACTCACACTGTTCATCACAGTCACCACCACTCTCACTGTTCATCACAGTCACCACCACTCTCACTGTTCATCACAGTCACCACCACTCACACTGTTCATCACAGTCACCACCACTCTCACTGTTCATCACACAGTCACCACCACTCTCACTGTTCATCAGTCACCACCACTCTCACTGTTCATCACACAGTCACCACCACTCTCACTGTTCATCAGTCACCACCACTCACACTGTTCATCACAGTCACCACCACTCTCACTGTTCATCACAGTCACCACCACTCTCACTGTTCATCACAGTCACCACCACTCTCACTGTTCATCACAGTCACCACCACTCACACTGTTCATCACAGTCACCACCACTCACACTGTTCATCACAGTCACCACCACTCACACTGTTCATCACAGTCACCACCACTCACACTGTTCATCACAGTCACCACCACTCACACTGTTCATCACAGTCACCACCACTCACACTGTTCATCACAGTCACCACCACTCACACTGTTCATCACAGTCACCACCACTCACACTGTTCATCACAGTCACCACCACTCACACTGTTCATCACAGTCACCACCACTCACACTGTTCATCACAGTCACCACCACTCACACTGTTCATCACAGTCACCACCACTCACACTGTTCATCACAGTCACCACCACTCACACTGTTCATCACAGTCACCACCACTCACGCTGTTCATCACAGTCACCACCACTCACGCTGTTCATCACAGTCACCACCACTCACACTGTTCATCACAGTCACCACCACTCACACTGTTCATCACAGTCACCACCACTCACACTGTTCATCACAGTCACCACCACTCACACTGTTCATCACAGTCACCACCACTCACACTGTTCATCACAGTCAGCACCACTCACACTGTTCATCACAGTCAGCACCACTCACACTGTTCATCACAGTCAGCACCACTCACACTGTTCATCACAGTCAGCACCACTCACACTGTTCATCACAGTCAGCACCACTCACACTGTTCATCACAGTCACCACCACTCACACTGTTCATCACAGTCACCACCACTCACACTGTTCATCACAGTCACCACCACTCACACTGTTCATCACAGTCACCACCACTCACACTGTTCATCACAGTCACCACCACTCACACTGTTCATCACAGTCAGCACCACTCACACTGTTCATCACAGTCAGCACCACTCACACTGTTCATCACAGTCAGCACCACTCACACTGTTCATCACAGTCAGCACCACTCACACTGTTCATCACAGTCAGCACCACTCACACTGTTCATCACAGTCAGCACCACTCACACTGTTCATCACAGTCAGCACCACTCACACTGTTCATCACAGTCAGCACCACTCACACTGTTCATCACAGTCAGCACCACTCACACTGTTCATCACAGTCAGCACCACTCACACTGTTCATCACAGTCAGCACCACTCACACTGTTCATCACAGTCAGCACCACTCACACTGTTCATCACAGTCAGCACCACTCACACTGTTCATCACAGTCAGCACCACTCACACTGTTCATCACAGTCAGCACCACTCACACTGTTCATCACAGTCAGCACCACTCACACTGTTCATCACAGTCACCACCACTCACACTGTTCATCACAGTCACCACCACTCACACTGTTCATCACAGTCAGCACCACTCACACTGTTCATCACAGTCAGCACCACTCACACTGTTCATCACAGTCAGCACCACTCACACTGTTCATCACAGTCACCACCACTCACACTGTTCATCACAGTCACCACCACTCACACTGTTCATCACAGTCACCACCACTCACACTGTTCATCACAGTCACCACCACTCACACTGTTCATCACAGTCACCACCACTCACACTGTTCATCACAGTCACCACCACTCACACTGTTCATCACAGTCACCACCACTCACACTGTTCATCACAGTCACCACCACTCACACTGTTCATCACAGTCACCACCACTCACACTGTTCATCACAGTCACCACCACTCACACTGTTCATCACAGTCACCACCACTCACACTGTTCATCACAGTCACCACCACTCACACTGTTCATCACAGTCACCACCACTCACACTGTTCATCACAGTCACCACCACTCACACTGTTCATCACAGTCACCACCACTCACACTGTTCATCAGTCACCACCACTCACACTGTTCATCACAGTCACCACCACTCACACTGTTCATCACAGTCACCACCACTCACACTGTTCATCACAGTCACCACCACTCACACTGTTCATCACAGTCACCACCACT
Organism: Procambarus clarkii; assembly: GCF_040958095.1. Taxonomy (NCBI): domain Eukaryota; kingdom Metazoa; phylum Arthropoda; class Malacostraca; order Decapoda; family Cambaridae; genus Procambarus; species Procambarus clarkii. The sequence goes on along the minus strand of NC_091197.1, from coordinate 20,196,467 downwards.
CACACTGTTCATCACAGTCACCACCACTCACACTGTTCATCACAGTCACCACCACTCACACTGTTCATCACAGTCACCACCACTCACACTGTTCATCACAGTCACCACCACTCACACTGTTCATCACAGTCACCACCACTCACACTGTTCATCACAGTCACCACCACTCACACTGTTCATCACAGTCACCACCACTCACACTGTTCATCACAGTCACCACCACTCACACTGTTCATCACAGTCACCACCACTCACACTGTTCATCACAGTCACCACCACTCACACTGTTCATCACAGTCACCACCACTCACACTGTTCATCACAGTCACCACCACTCACACTGTTCATCACAGTCACCACCACTCACACTGTTCATCACAGTCACCACCACTCACACTGTTCATCACAGTCACCACCACTCACACTGTTCATCAGGTAGGGGGGCCACGAGTGTGAAGGTCGGGGGGGGGGGGGGCGGCACGAGTGTGAAGGTCGGGGGGGGGGGGCGGCACGAGTGTGAAGGTCGGGGGTGGGCCACGAGTGTGAAGGTCGGGGGTGGGCCACGAGTGTGAAGGTCGGGGGTGGGCCACGAGTGTGAAGGTCGGGGGGAGGGCCACGAGTGTGAAGGTCGGGGGGAGGGCCACGAGTGTGAAGGTCGGGGGGGGCCATGAGTGTGAAGGTCAGGGGGGGGGCCACGAGTGTGAAGGTCAGGGGGGGGGCCACGAGTGTGAAGGTCAGGGGGGGGGGCCACGAGTGTGAAGGTCAGGGGGGGGGGCCACGAGTGTGAAGGTCAGGGGGGGGGGCCACGAGTGTGAAGGTCAGGGGGGGGGGGCCACGAGTGTGAAGGTCGGGGGGGGGGCCACGAGTGTGAAGGTCGGGGGGGGGCCACGAGTGTGAAGGTCGGGGGGGGGGCCACGAGTGTGAAGGTCGGGGGGGGGGGCCACGAGTGTGAAGGTCGGGGGGGGGCCACGAGGGTGTGGATAGTGAGAACACCCACCACCACCACCACCACCACACTGGGGCAGGTCACATACTGGGCTGTGTACTGGACTCCCACACTCCCACACTTACACCTCATCCTCCACACGCAATGCTTCTCCCCCCCCCCCTCTTTCCTCCCCCCCCCTGTGGCCACTCGTCCCCCTCACACGTCTTATCCCCCCCCCCCCTTTCTCTTAACCCCCTCCAATGAATATCCGAACTCATCTCCATTATTTTCCCGTTTTTATAGCGACTACACAGGCAATTCGTGGGGGGGGGAGGGGGAGGGGGAACGGAGGGAGGGGGGGGGGGAAGGGAGGGAGGGACGGAAGGAAGGGAGGGAGGGACGGAGGGAGGGGAAAGTGCTGGGGAGGGGGGGGAGGGGTGGGGAAGTGAGGAAAGGGGAGTGTCAGATGAAAGAGAAAATGAGTTGGTTGAGTCTTGGACTCAACAATCAGCAACGGTTAATTGTGTATTGTACGTGTTCACTCAGCAGTAATAGTTACCTGGGGATTGTACACCCCCTCATGTGGGCTCCATTTCCAGGAAAGTCTGCTCTTGGCCTAGCACGCGCATGAACACGCACACGAGCGCACGTTCGTGTTTGGAGCTTTGTGAAGCCGGTGGCCGAGCGGGCAGCACGCTGTACACGTGATCCCGGGTTCGATCCCGGGCGGCGGCGAGAAACGATGGGCAGAGTTTCTTTCACCCTATGCCCCTGTTACCTAGCAGTAAATAGGTAACTGGGAGTTAGTCAGCTGTCACGGGCTGCTTCCTGGTGTGTGTGTGTGTGGTGTGAGGAAAAAATGTAGTAGTAGTAGTAGAAACACTTGATTGACGGTTGAGAGGCAGGCAGAAAGAACAGAGCTCAACCCCCGCAAGCACAACTAGGTGAATATACACACACACACACACACACACACACACACACACACATATCAAACACACACACACATATCAAACACACACATATCAAACACACACACACACACACACACACACATATCAAACACACACACACACACACACATATCAAACACACACACACACATCAAACACACACACACATATGAAACACAGAAATATGGAAGGCGGCTAATGTGGTCCCAATATACATAAAGGGTGACAGACAAGAGGCACTGAACTACAGGCCAGTGTCCTTAACTTGTATACCATGCAAGGTGATGGAGAAGATCGTGAGGAAAAATCTAGTAACACATCTGGAGAGAAGAGACTTCGTGACAAATCGCCAACATGGGTTCAGGGAGGGTAAATCTTGCCTTACTGGCTTAATAGAATTCTACGATCAGGTGACAAAGATTAAGCAAGAAAGAGAAGGCTGGGCAGACTGCATTTTTTTTGGACTGTCGGAAAGCCTTTGAAACAGTCCCCCATAAGAGGCTGGTACATAAACTGGAGAGATAGGCAGGAGTATCTGGTAAAGTACTCCAGTGGATAAGGGAGTACCTAAGCAGTAGGAAGCAAAGAGTTACAGTGAGGGGTGAGACCTCAGATTGGCGTGAAGTCACCAGTGGAGTCCCACAGGGCTCTGTACTAGGTCCTATCCTGTTTCTGATATACGTGAACGATCTCCCGGAAGGTATAGACTCATTCCTCTCAATATTTGCTGACGATGCCAAAATTATGAGAAGGACTGCTCGAGGCTTCAAGAAGACCTAGACGAACTAAAGGAATGGTCGAACAAATGGTTGTTAGAGTTTAACCCAAGCAAATGTAATGTAATGAAGATAGGTGTAGGAGCAGGAGGCCAGTTATAAGGTATCATTTGGGAGATGAAATTCTACACGAGTCAGAGAGAGAGAGAGAGAGAGAGAGAGAGAGAGAGAGAGAGACCTGGGTGTTGATATCACGCCAGACCTGTCCCCTAAAGCCCATATCAAGAGTATAACATCAGCAGCATATGCCAGGTTGGCTAACATAAGAACGGCATTTAGACACTTGTGCAAGGAATCATTCAGAACTTTGTATACCACCTATGTCAGATCAATCCTGGAGTATGCAGCCTCAGCATGGAGTCCAGATCTAGTCAAGCATAAGATCAAACTGGAAAAGGTTCAAAGGCTTGTCACCAGACTAGTACTTGAACTGAGAGGTAAGAGCTACGAGGAGAGACTACGGGAATTAAACCTCACGTCGCTGGAAGCCAGAAGAGTTAGGGGGACACGATCACCACATAAAAAGATTCTCAAGGGAATTGATAGGGTAGATAAGGACGTGCTATTTAACACAAGGGGCACACGCACAAGGGGACACAGGTGGAAACTGAGTGCCCAAATGAGCCACAGAGATATAAGAAAGAACTTTTTTAGTGTAAGAATGGTTGAGAAATGGAATGCATTAGGAAGTGATGTAATGGAGGCTGACTCCATACACAGTTTCAAGTGTAGATATGATAGAGCCCAGTAGGCTCAGGAACCTGTACATTAGTTGATTGACAGTTAAGAGGCGGGACCAGAAAACCAGAGCTCAGCCCTCGCAAGCACAAATAGGTGAGTACACACACACATTTGAATACCCGAACATTGGAACAGGAAACAAACATAGCAGGAGACACCCATACCGAGAGGGAGGCGAGGGACAAGATGACTATTAAGGAGGCAGTCACTCACATGTGGAGTCAAATCAGTGAGAAAATGAGGGTAATGAGGAAGACAATAACCAACCCGCAGGATGAGCTGAAGGCAGCAGAGGAGGAGACAAAACCTGAGAGAGAACCAACTCAATACCAGACACCAGCCATCCTTCAGGGAACTGGTGGTGTATGTGTAGTGGGGACTTGTACAGTACCACCACACCGGGAGAACCACAGCAGTGAAGGAACAGGTAATGAACCTGAGGACACGAGGCAGACAACTTCACTACTAACCTCAAGGAAGTGTGTGAGGAATTCAATAAAATATTCCAGGAGGAAGGGTGTCCTATGAGGGAGGGTGCTGACCACGAGTGAGGGAGGGTGCTGACCACGAGTGAGGGAGGGTGCTGACCGCCAGTGAGGGAGGGTGCTGACCACGAGTGAGGGAGGGTGCTGACCACGAGTGAGGGAGGGGTGCTGACCGCCAGTGAGGGAGGGTGCTGACCACGAGTGAGGGAGGGGTGCTGACCGCCAGTGAGGGAGGGTGCTGATCACGAGTGAGGGAGGGGTGCTGACCGCCAGTGAGGGAGGGGTGCTGACCGCCAGTGAGGGAGGGGTGCTGACCGCCAGTGAGGGAGGGGTGCTGACCGCCAGTGAGGGAGGGGTGCTGACCGCCAGTGAGGGAGGGGTGCTGACCGCCAGTGAGGGAGGGGTGCTGACCGCGAGTGAGGGAGGGGTGCTGACCGCGAGTGAGGGAGGGGTGCTGACCGCGAGTGAGGGAGGGGTGCTGACCGCGAGTGAGGGAGGGGTGCTGACCGCGAGTGAGGGAGGGGTGCTGACCGCGAGTGAGGGAGGGGTGCTGACCGCGAGTGAGGGAGGGGTGCTGACCGCGAGTGAGGGAGGGGTGCTGACCGCGAGTGAGGGAGGGGTGCTGACCGCGAGTGAGGGAGGGGTGCTGACCGCGAGTGAGGGAGGGGTGCTGACCGCGAGTGAGGGAGGGGTGCTGACCGCGAGTGAGGGAGGGGTGCTGACCGCGAGTGAGGGAGGGGTGCTGACCGCGAGTGAGGGAGGGGTGCTGACCGCGAGTGAGGGAGGGGTGCTGACCGCGAGTGAGGGAGGGGTGCTGACCGCGAGTGAGGGAGGGGTGCTGACCGCGAGTGAGGGAGGGGTGCTGACCGCGAGTGAGGGAGGGGTGCTGACCGCGAGTGAGGGAGGGGTGCTGACCGCGAGTGAGGGAGGGGTGCTGACCGCGAGTGAGGGAGGGGTGCTGACCGCGAGTGAGGGAGGGGTGCTGACCGCGAGTGAGGGAGGGGTGCTGACCGCGAGTGAGGGAGGGGTGCTGACCGCGAGTGAGGGAGGGGTGCTGACCGCGAGTGAGGGAGGGGTGCTGACCGCGAGTGAGGGAGGGGTGCTGACCGCGAGTGAGGGAGGGGTGCTGACCGCGAGTGAGGGAGGGGTGCTGACCGCGAGTGAGGGAGGGGTGCTGACCGCGAGTGAGGGAGGGGTGCTGACCGCGAGTGAGGGAGGGGTGCTGACCGCGAGTGAGGGAGGGGTGCTGACCGCGAGTGAGGGAGGGGTGCTGACCGCGAGTGAGGGAGGGGTGCTGACCGCGAGTGAGGGAGGGGTGCTGACCGCGAGTGAGGGAGGGGTGCTGACCGCGAGTGAGGGAGGGGTGCTGACCGCGAGTGAGGGAGGGGTGCTGACCGCGAGTGAGGGAGGGGTGCTGACCGCGAGTGAGGGAGGGGTGCTGACCGCGAGTGAGGGAGGGGTGCTGACCGCGAGTGAGGGAGGGGTGCTGACCGCGAGTGAGGGAGGGGTGCTGACCGCGAGTGAGGGAGGGGTGCTGACCGCGAGTGAGGGAGGGGTGCTGACCGCGAGTGAGGGAGGGGTGCTGACCGCGAGTGAGGGAGGGGTGCTGACCGCGAGTGAGGGAGGGGTGCTGACCGCGAGTGAGGGAGGGGTGCTGACCGCGAGTGAGGGAGGGGTGCTGACCGCGAGTGAGGGAGGGGTGCTGACCGCGAGTGAGGGAGGGGTGCTGACCGCGAGTGAGGGAGGGGTGCTGACCGCGAGTGAGGGAGGGGTGCTGACCGCGAGTGAGGGAGGGGTGCTGACCGCGAGTGAGGGAGGGGTGCTGACCGCGAGTGAGGGAGGGGTGCTGACCGCGAGTGAGGGAGGGGTGCTGACCGCGAGTGAGGGAGGGGTGCTGACCGCGAGTGAGGGAGGGGTGCTGACCGCGAGTGAGGGAGGGGTGCTGACCGCGAGTGAGGGAGGGGTGCTGACCGCGAGTGAGGGAGGGGTGCTGACCGCGAGTGAGGGAGGGGTGCTGACCGCGAGTGAGGGAGGGGTGCTGACCGCGAGTGAGGGAGGGGTGCTGACCGCGAGTGAGGGAGGGGTGCTGACCGCGAGTGAGGGAGGGGTGCTGACCGCGAGTGAGGGAGGGGTGCTGACCGCGAGTGAGGGAGGGGTGCTGACCGCGAGTGAGGGAGGGGTGCTGACCGCGAGTGAGGGAGGGGTGCTGACCGCGAGTGAGGGAGGGGTGCTGACCGCGAGTGAGGGAGGGGTGCTGACCGCGAGTGAGGGAGGGGTGCTGACCGCGAGTGAGGGAGGGGTGCTGACCGCGAGTGAGGGAGGGGTGCTGACCGCGAGTGAGGGAGGGGTGCTGACCGCGAGTGAGGGAGGGGTGCTGACCGCGAGTGAGGGAGGGGTGCTGACCGCGAGTGAGGGAGGGGTGCTGACCGCGAGTGAGGGAGGGGTGCTGACCGCGAGTGAGGGAGGGGTGCTGACCGCGAGTGAGGGAGGGGTGCTGACCGCGAGTGAGGGAGGGGTGCTGACCGCGAGTGAGGGAGGGGGTGCTGACCGCGAGTGAGGGAGGGGTGCTGACCGCGAGTGAGGGAGGGGTGCTGACCGCGAGTGAGGGAGGGGTGCTGACCGCGAGTGAGGGAGGGGTGCTGACCGCGAGTGAGGGAGGGGTGCTGACCGCGAGTGAGGGAGGGGTGCTGACCGCGAGTGAGGGAGGGGTGCTGACCGCGAGTGAGGGAGGGGTGCTGACCGCGAGTGAGGGAGGGGTGCTGACCGCGAGTGAGGGAGGGGTGCTGACCGCGAGTGAGGGAGGGGTGCTGACCGCGAGTGAGGGAGGGGTGCTGACCGCGAGTGAGGGAGGGGTGCTGACCGCGAGTGAGGGAGGGGTGCTGACCGCGAGTGAGGGAGGGGTGCTGACCGCGAGTGAGGGAGGGGTGCTGACCGCGAGTGAGGGAGGGGTGCTGACCGCGAGTGAGGGAGGGGTGCTGACCGCGAGTGAGGGAGGGGTGCTGACCGCGAGTGAGGGAGGGGTGCTGACCGCGAGTGAGGGAGGGGTGCTGACCGCGAGTGAGGGAGGGGTGCTGACCGCGAGTGAGGGAGGGGTGCTGACCGCGAGTGAGGGAGGGGTGCTGACCGCGAGTGAGGGAGGGGTGCTGACCGCGAGTGAGGGAGGGGTGCTGACCGCGAGTGAGGGAGGGGTGCTGACCGCGAGTGAGGGAGGGGTGCTGACCGCGAGTGAGGGAGGGGTGCTGACCGCGAGTGAGGGAGGGGTGCTGACCGCGAGTGAGGGAGGGGTGCTGACCGCGAGTGAGGGAGGGGTGCTGACCGCGAGTGAGGGAGGGGTGCTGACCGCGAGTGAGGGAGGGGTGCTGACCGCGAGTGAGGGAGGGGGTGCTGACCGCGAGTGAGGGAGGGGTGCTGACCGCGAGTGAGGGAGGGGTGCTGACCGCGAGTGAGGGAGGGGTGCTGACCGCGAGTGAGGGAGGGGTGCTGACCGCGAGTGAGGGAGGGGTGCTGACCGCGAGTGAGGGAGGGGTGCTGACCGCGAGTGAGGGAGGGGTGCTGACCGCGAGTGAGGGAGGGGTGCTGACCGCGAGTGAGGGAGGGGTGCTGACCGCGAGTGAGGGAGGGGTGCTGACCGCGAGTGAGGGAGGGGTGCTGACCGCGAGTGAGGGAGGGGTGCTGACCGCGAGTGAGGGAGGGGTGCTGACCGCGAGTGAGGGAGGGGTGCTGACCGCGAGTGAGGGAGGGGTGCTGACCGCGAGTGAGGGAGGGGTGCTGACCGCGAGTGAGGGAGGGGTGCTGACCGCGAGTGAGGGAGGGGTGCTGACCGCGAGTGAGGGAGGGGTGCTGACCGCGAGTGAGGGAGGGGTGCTGACCGCGAGTGAGGGAGGGGTGCTGACCGCGAGTGAGGGAGGGGTGCTGACCGCGAGTGAGGGGAGGGGTGCTGACCGCGAGTGAGGGAGGGGTGCTGACCGCGAGTGAGGGAGGGGTGCTGACCGCGAGTGAGGGAGGGGTGCCGACCGCGAGTGAGGGAGGGGTGCCGACCGCGAGTGAGGGAGGGGTGCCGACCGCGAGTGAGGGAGGGGTGCCGACCGCGAGTGAGGGAGGGGTGCCGACCGCGAGTGAGGGAGGGGTGCCGACCGCGAGTGAGGGAGGGGTGCCGACCGCGAGTGAGGGAGGGGTGCCGACCGCGAGTGAGGGAGGGGTGCCGACCGCGAGTGAGGGAGGGGTGCCGACCGCGAGTGAGGGAGGGGTGCCGACCGCGAGTGAGGGAGGGGTGCCGACCGCGAGTGAGGGAGGGGTGCCGACCGCGAGTGAGGGAGGGGTGCCGACCGCGAGTGAGGGAGGGGTGCCGACCGCGAGTGAGGGAGGGGTGCCGACCGCGAGTGAGGGAGGGGTGCCGACCGCGAGTGAGGGAGGGGTGCCGACCGCGAGTGAGGGAGGGGTGCCGACCGCGAGTGAGGGAGGGGTGCCGACCGCCAGTGAGGGAGGGGTGCCGACCGCCAGTGAGGGAGGGGTGCCGACCGCCAGTGAGGGAGGGGTGCCGACCGCCAGTGAGGGAGGGGTGCCGACCGCCAGTGAGGGAGGGGTGCCGAGCGCCAGTGAGGGAGGGGTGCCGAGCGCCAGTGAGGGAGGGGTGCCGAGCGCGAGTGAGGGAGGGGTGCCGAGCGCGAGTGAGGGAGGGGTGCCGAGCGCGAGTGAGGGAGGGGTGCCGAGCGCGAGTGAGGGAGGGGTGCCGAGCGCGAGTGAGGGAGGGGTGCCGAGCGCGAGTGAGGGAGGGGTGCCGAGCGCGAGTGAGGGAGGGGTGCCGAGCGCGAGTGAGGGAGGGGTGCCGAGCGCGAGTGAGGGAGGGGTGCCGAGCGCGAGTGAGGGAGGGGTGCCGAGCGCGAGTGAGGGAGGGGTGCCGAGCGCGAGTGAGGGAGGGGTGCCGACCGCCAGTGAGGGAGGGGTGCCGACCGCCAGTGAGGGAGGGGTGCCGACCGCCAGTGAGGAAAGGAACAAATAAGAAGGGGGGGGGGAAGGATGAAAGGGGATTATAATGGTCGCGGTAGAGAGAGGGAGGCGGGCAAGGAAGGAGTAAGACTGGGATGTAATAGAGAAGGGTAGTGAGAGGGTAGAGGTAAGGTGGTGTGGTCTGGGGTTAGTGCTCAGAGGGCCGTGACAGGAAAGGAAAAGGGATGGGCAGTTGATATTCTGGGAAAGGATGAGGATGAAGAATGTGGAGAAAGGGTTAGTGGTTAGGTGTTAGTACTCACATAGTTGTGCTTGCGGGGGTTGAGCTCTGGCTCTTTGGTCCCGCCTCTCAACTGTCAATCAACAGGTTCCTGAGCCTACTGGGCTCTATCATATCTACGTTTGAGACTGTGTATGGAGTCAACCTCCACCACATCACTGCCTAATGCATTCCAATTCCGAGTGCATTGAACTACCTTGACAATTAAAAAATTCTTTCTAATATCTCTGAGAATCATTTTAGTACTAAGTTTCCACCTGTGTTCCCTTTTTTGTGTTCCGTCCATCCTAAATAGTTTCATTGTCTACCCTGTCAATTTCTTTGAGAATTTTGTAGGTGGTGATCATGTGTCTCTAACTCTGCTGTCTTCCAGGGACGTGAGGTTTAATTCCCATAGCCTATTCCTCGTAACTCATACATCTGAATTTTCTCCAACTTTGTTTTGTGTTTAACTAGGTATGGACTCCTGGCTGGAGCTGCATACTCCAGGATTGGTCTGACATATGTAGAATACAAAGTTCAGAATGATACCTTACACACATTCCTAACTCAAGGTTTCTTACACAAGGACGTGCAATTTAAAGTGGCCTCTCCTAACCTACCATAGGTCCCAAAACAGAAAACGGGACAGTACGTCACTTTCGCGGGCAGCTTTCATTTTCTAGTACAAAATTTTTTGGCCTCGTGTAACGCATACGAGTGAAAAGGGACGTTCTTTTTAGGAGGACAATTTGCTACACTACTTGTCTCCGAGTTTTCTAGCAGGTCTCCTGTTCCAAATTATACACCATAGTTCCCTGTTATGCACCATAGAGAGTGGCACACTTAGTGCTTCTGCACCGTCTTTTAGTATCCACGATGAGATTCTGTCAGGCCCAACAGCCTTTGTCACAGTCAGCTCCAACAGATTCCTTTTGACCTCATCACTGGTGAGGTCAAATTCCTCCAGGTTAGTTTACCGCCTCCTCTCTTAGTGCAGGGGCTTCTCCTTCCTCTGTCGTGTAGACCTGGAATATCTTGAGTTCTTTACACTCCTAATTTTCTTTCTCTGTGTATCTGTTCTCTCCTTTTCTCAGTTTCATCATTTGTTCCTTCACTGCTATTTTCCTCCTGATGTGACTGTGGAACAGTTTTGGTTGGGTCTTGGCTTTACTCGCTATGTCATTTTCATGCTGTCTCTTTGCTTCCCTCCTCACTCTGAGGTACTCATTTCTGGCCCTTTGGTATCTCTCCCTGCTCTCTGGTGTTCTGGTATTTCTGTAGTTTCTCTCCGTCTTGTTCTTAATTGCTTTGGTTCCTTACATTCCTGGTTGAACCATGGATTTTTCTGTTGCTTTTCATTTTTCTCCCTTAGGACCGGGATTAACCTGTCTGCAGCTTCCTGGCACTTCTGGGTGACGTAGTCCATCATATTCTGAGTCTTTTCTCTGAGTTCTGTTTCCCATGGTATTCCCATTAGGAAGTTTCTCATCACATCATCATAGTTTTCTCTTCGGTAAGCCAGCCTTTTCCGTTGTGAATCGTTCCTTCGATAGATTATCCCTATACTTCCTGCAGATACTCAAATGTCAGCAGGCCATTTGACAGAAAAAAAGGGGAGGAAAAAAAAGGCATATGATTTATTAAGGACTCCTGTCACTCACTCCCATGGGGGCCTGTAACTTGACTTCCCTTATGTCTGACTTTTTCAGGGTGAATATCAGGTTGAGTCTAGCTGGTTCATCGTTGCCTCTCATTCCTGTGGGTCTCTTGGCACGTTGGCTCAAAGTGTCTTGCTGCGACGTGGTTGAAGTCGCCCATGATTCAAAGTCTGAATCCATTCCTGCGGGCAACTGAAGCAGCTCTCTTATATTAATGGTTGACATGTTGTTTCTATCAAACTCTCGTCTGAGTTCTCTCTCATTTAATGGAGGGTTATAAGCAGGGCCACTCCTCCTCCTCCTCCTCCTCCTCCCTTGCCTCTCTTTCCATACTATATAGTAGTCCTATGGAAACGCTGCATTTGTTATGATGCCTGACAATTTCGTTTCTGTGAGTGCTATTATATTTGGGTTTTCTTCTTGTGACCTTTCATTTAGTTCACTTGCTTTGTTTGTAATCCAAATAATGGTAAGGTGTCAGTGGTCAGAGGTTAGTGTAAGGTGTTAGTGGTATGGTATTAGTTGTCAGGGGTTGGTTAACAGGTAAGGTGTTAAAGGTAAAGGGTTAATGAAAAAGTTTAGTTGTTAGGGGTCAGCTAGGGATTAATGGTAGGTTTAGTGGTCAGGGGTTAGTGATAAGAGGGTTAACGGTAAGGTTTAGTGGTCAGGGGTGTTATGATCCCAGGTAGCCGAAAAACGAGTCTCCCCTTTGAGAATTATTCTATCAAGCCTGACCTGATTGGAAGGTCTAGGAAACATAGAGGTGAAGATACAGATGTGAAATAGTCAGTCGGATTTAATAAACGATTTGAGATTATGGGCAGAAAATAAGGAAATAGATAAATGACTTGTTAGGAGATGCGGATAATTTTCTGGAGGCGTGAGGCTCGCTTCTGGAGGGCTTTGAGCTCACTTGAGCGCCAAACATCGCTGGGGAAAGCCGCGCTACGTTTGAGCTCCCATCAGAAAGAAACCCCTAGTGATATATCTCCAAGAGAAGAGAAGTGTGCAGACGTGCCAGCTGTAGAATCGAGCTGGGAACGTTGTGGTCTCAAGTCCTGGACGGCGAGGAGTGTTTATTAAGCTGCCCAGAGACACTATCGTGGGCCATGGGAGCGCCCTGACCAGACTGTCAGAGGGAGGAGCGCCCTCGACCAGACAAGCTGTAGTAAGCACAATTTCAGCCAGTTCATAGTGATTGCTTGTAGTTGGTCGTGTGCCCAGCGACAGTAGCAATGTTTATTGATAAGTTAGAAATGTTTTGGTAAGGCAGGAAGCCTAAATGAGAGGACGGGGATGAGAGAGACAGCTGGAGGGATGAGCAGCGCGTCCTCCTGTCGACTGCATGAAGCCAACTGACTGACAGAGCCAGCTCCTGGCAGCGGAGGACCCTCCCAGAGTGAGGCCCGCCGGACGAGGTGGAGCGTGGACCAGCCCAAACGGGGAAGTCCACTCTCACATTATGTAGAGAGCAGATAGATGTTGGAGGCAAACATATTGTGTGATTATTTTTGTTAATGTGTTTAAGGGGAACATTTTTATTGGAGTGTCAATGGGTTGCAGGTTTGTCTTTGGGAAAGACGTTGCTGAGAACTTCGAAGTCAATACAGAGGGAGTAGTTGATGAGACTCCAAGGTAGTGGAGGAGAGGACCTCGAGCTGTGAGAAGCAGTGAAGAGGAGTGTCACGTGCTTCTGAAGAGGTGGTGAAGCACCATAGTTGCTCGAGTGAACTTCATGGTGTAGCAGCCAAGAAGTGCTGCAGAGGATCCTGGTAGTAAACCCTGAAGAACCTGAAGAGATCAGGGTAGTGAACTTCCAGATGTGGAAGGGAAGTTCTGTTTGATTACTTGTAGGGAGTTGATAGTGTTTGGTTGTCATTAGCGTGCAAGACGCAGTGAGAGGTGAGTGATTGTTTGCCATTCTTGTGCCGAGGAGTGTTTATACTGAAGTTTAGAGTTATAATCGTGGGCTGGATTACCTACAGATGTATGTGTTCTAGGACTGATAGGGTGATCGAGTGATCATTGTTGTGTATCAAGGAACATTTACACTGATATATATATGTTATTGCACTCATATGCTGATTTTCCTTGTACATGTTTATAGATATATATATTCTCTTGCTGATAGTACAACATTGTATTATAAGACTTGACCTACTTGAGGAGGTTGGTGATATCAGGTGGTGAACCAGGAGATAGGATACCACTTGATAAGCTGAGGATAGAGTTCTGATGGTGTCGGAGTGCAACCTGACTGAAATAGTATAGTGTGTAGGATTCATTATTATTATATGTGTATATGTATTGTGTATGTGCTTTGTCCAGTAAATGTATTCATATTTGCTGGTGTTTGCCCTTGTCCTAGTGAGGCTTCCCAGGAAATAGTAAAGAAAGAGAGAGAGAGAACCAAGAACCACTGCTGTGGACAGGCTAGGACGGAAAACTAGTAAGTCAAAGGGGATTGAGGAGATCATATCACCTAAGGAGAGAGTGGGGAGTCACAGCGGCTCGAGTGGGTGTGTGCACGTGACAACGAGGCAAAGTGTTGGAGTCGCATCCCCTAAATGTGTGACGTTGAGCACCTCTCCAAGAGCCAGAAGCGCCTAGTGTGATCTCCTGGTAAAGTATAAGCACACTGCCGAGTTGTGGGTTGGGTTGTCCGTAAGGAAGGAACACGACAACACCACCAACCCGCAACATAATAGGGGTTAGTGGCAAGGAGTTAGTGGTAAAGGGTTAATGGTAAGGTTTATAAATGAGGGGATAATGGGAAGGGGTTAGTGGTGGGGGTGACGCCCCTCGCAACAGGAGGGAGGGGGCTCAACAGGGTCCCTCAGGGGTATAATTCACATGGAGGGGACTGTGGCCAGCCCCTGGCTATATACGCCAGGATAGCACAGCAAGATATGGGAACACAGTATATAGGAGTAAGAAAGGTCCTATATAATAGTACACTTGCAGATTCTGTAGTGAAGGTTCCACTGACTCTCCCAACTGTTGTGGGCTGCATGCAACACGGAAAGATCTGGACTCGTCTCACTCTCTTCTCAGTACCAAGCTCCAGGCCTTATAAACTCTGGCTAACTTCCAGAATAGTTAGTTACAGCCCCGCTCCTGTGGCAGGTTAGTCCACTACGGGCTCACTATAGCCTGTGCTACTTGCAGCTACTGTGCCAGTTTAGTCCACTACGGGCTCACTATAGCCTGTGCTACTTGCAGCTACTGTGCCAGATAAGTCCTCTACGGGCTCACCATAGCCTGTGCTACTTGCAGCTACTGTGCCAGTTTAGTCCACTACGGGCTCACCATAGCCTGTGCTACTTGCAGCTACTGTGCCAGATAAGTCCTCTACGGGCTCACCATAGCCTGTGCTACTTGCAGCTACTGTGCCAGATAAGTCCTCTACGGGCTCACCATAGCCTGTGCTACTTGCAGCTACTGTGCCAGGTTAGTCCTCTACGGGCTCACCATAGCCTGTGCTACTTGCAGCTACTGTGCCAGATAAGTCCACTACGGGCTCACCATAGCCTGTGCTACTTGCAGCTACTGTGCCAGGTTAGTCCTCTACGGGCTCACCATAGCCTGTGCTACTTGCAGCTACTGTGCCAGATAAGTCCACTACGGGCTCACCATAGCCTGTGCTACTTGCAGCTACTGTGCCAGGTTAGTCCTCTACGGGCTCACCATAGCCTGTGCTACTTGCAGCTACTGTGCCAGGTTAGTCCTCTACGGGCTCACCATAGCCTGTGCTACTTGCAGCTACTGTGCCAGATAAGTCCACTACGGGCTCACCATAGCCTGTGCTACTTGCAGCTACTGTGCCAGGTTAGTCCTCTACGGGCTCACCATAGCCTGTGCTACTTGCAGCTACTGTGCCAGATAAGTCCTCTACGGGCTCACCATAGCCTGTGCTACTTGCAGCTACTGTGCCAGATAAGTCCTCTACGGGCTCACCATAGCCTGTGCTACTTGCAGCTACTGTGCCAGATAAGTCCTCTACGGGCTCACCATAGCCTGTGCTACTTGCAGCTACTGTGCCAGATAAGTCCTCTACGGGCTCACCATAGCCTGTGCTACTTGCAGCTACTGTGCCAGATAAGTCCACTACGGGCTCACCATAGCCTGTGCTACTTGCAGCTACTGTGCCAGATAAGTCCACTACGGGCTCACCATAGCCTGTGCTACTTGCAGCTACTGTGCCAGGTTAGTCCTCTACGGGCTCACCATAGCCTGTGCTACTTGCAGCTACTGTGCCAGATAAGTCCTCTACGGGCTCACCATAGCCTGTGCTACTTGCAGCTACTGTGCCAGATAAGTCCTCTACGGGCTCACCATAGCCTGTGCTACTTGCAGCTACTGTGCCAGATAAGTCCTCTACGGGCTCACCATAGCCTGTGCTACTTGCAGCTACTGTGCCAGATAAGTCCTCTACGGGCTCACCATAGCCTGTGCTACTTGCAGCTACTGTGCCAGATAAGTCCACTACGGGCTCACCATAGCCTGTGCTACTTGCAGCTACTGTGCCAGATAAGTCCTCTACGGGCTCACCATAGCCTGTGCTACTTGCAGCTACTGTGCCAGATAAGTCCACTACGGGCTCACCATAGCCTGTGCTACTTGCAGCTACTGTGCCAGATAAGTCCTCTACGGGCTCACCATAGCCTGTGCTACTTGCAGCTACTGTGCCAGATAAGTCCACTACGGGCTCACCATAGCCTGTGCTACTTGCAGCTACTGTGCCAGATAAGTCCACTACGGGCTCACCATAGCCTGTGCTACTTGCAGCTACTGTGCCAGATAAGTCCTCTACGGGCTCACCATAGCCTGTGCTACTTGCAGCTACTGTGCCAGATAAGTCCTCTACGGGCTCACCATAGCCTGTGCTACTTGCAGCTACTGTGCCAGGTTAGTCCTCTACGGGCTCACCATAGCCTGTGCTACTTGCTGCTACTGTGCCAGATAAGTCCTCTACGGGCTCACCATAGCCTGTGCTACTTGCAGCTACTGTGCCAGATAAGTCCTCTACGGGCTCACCATAGCCTGTGCTACTTGCAGCTACTGTGCCAGATAAGTCCTCTACGGGCTCACCATAGCCTGTGCTACTTGCAGCTACTGTGCCAGATAAGTCCTCTACGGGCTCACCATAGCCTGTGCTACTTGCAGCTACTGTGCCAGATAAGTCCTCTACGGGCTCACCATAGCCTGTGCTACTTGCAGCTACTGTGCCAGATAAGTCCTCTACGGGCTCACCATAGCCTGTGCTACTTGCAGCTACTGTGCCAGATAAGTCCTCTACGGGCTCACCATAGCCTGTGCTACTTGCAGCTACTGTGCCAGATAAGTCCTCTACGGGCTCACCATAGCCTGTGCTACTTGCAGCTACTGTGCCAGATAAGTCCTCTACGGGCTCACCATAGCCTGTGCTACTTGCAGCTACTGTGCCAGATAAGTCCTCTACGGGCTCACCATAGCCTGTGCTACTTACAACTTTTCTTCCGAGGAGCTGAATGTAAAACAATAATATCTAGAATAATCTGTACAAATGATTTGAGGAGCGAGAAATTTGAAGTGTGTTGCAGTATGAGAAGCGCGAGAACCTTGGACCGTCTCTTTGACAGTGCTTTAACATCCACAAGCGCAGTAGAGTGTTGACGCTGTGGTCATGAGCGTGACAATAAGAGTGGTTGCTAAGCTCTGGCCTCCAGGAGACCAAGAGAGCTTTACCGTCACTCTTAAAGCTTTTCTCTAACTTGAAAAAGTTGTACCAAATTTGTATTGACAATTTTAGAACAAATTATTAGATTCTTATTAAACAGGTCGATATAACGCACGGATTTCTAGACGCACAGACGCACAACGTACGGACCCCCAGACACGCAACGTAGAGACGCGCGCACAAGTCTGTGACGTACACACGTGCACTCCACGTACAAACACAAACGTGCACGAATTCTCAAGGCTATCTTAACTCGAGCAACATCCGAACAAAAAACAAAAGGTTTGGCACTTGGTAGAAAAGCGGGGCCAGGGAGCTATAGCTCGACCCAGTAAACATGACCCAGCTCAGCCTCACAAGCGCCGACTAACCTTCCCCCTCACACCGCAAAACATATTTTCATTATAAACTCAAAATCAGGATATTATATTGCATATAAAAATGATTTTTACAGAGTATAAACCTGTTGACATTCACCCGGGCTGGTTACGGGCGGTGGGTGGTTACGGGCGGTGGGTGGTTACGGGCGGTGGGTGGTTACGGGCGGCGGCTGGTTACGGGCGGCGGCTGGTTACGGGCGGCGGCTGGTTACGGGCGGCGGCTGGTTACGGGCGGCGGCTGGTTACGGGCGGCGGCTGGTTACGGGCGGCGGCTGGTTACGGGCGGCGGCTGGTTACGGGCGGCGGCTGGTTACGGGCGGCGGCTGGTTACGGGCGGGGGCTGGTTACGGGCGGGGGCTGGTTACGGGCGGGGGCAGGTTACGGGCGGTGGCAGGTTACGGGCGGTGGCTGGTTACGGGCGGTGGCTGGTTACGAGAGCCGGTACGTAACGAGCCTCACAACTTTGCAAGATGACACATGGGGGGTATGTGAGTGCCATAAGTCAGGCGGTGGTTGGCCTCAGTGCCACACTGCCAGTAGTACCAGCAGTATACCACCTCCTGCTTGCAATGGTCAAGCTGAAATAGTGGTTGTATTTCCCGTAGTTATTTAGGAGTTTCAGTGCTTCATAGTACTAAAATAAATCGTAACTTCAATATTGAAATTGCCTGTAGTGAAATAGGGCCTGATGATAACTATGGCATAACCCCCTTTGAAATTAAAAATGCACTCAAGAAAGGTAAGGCTACCTCTCCTGGAGAGGATGGCATCACATACAACACCATGAGAGTACTTGCTGAGCTGCCAAATAGCCCTTTGCTAGAATTGTTTAATCAAAGTCTAAGGCAGGGTGTTTTACCTGACCGCTGGACACAGGGACTCATAATACCCATACTCAAGCCTAATTCACAAAAATTTAGACCCATTTCTCTGACGTCGTGCATGTGCAAAGTTCTTGAGAGAATTATTCTCGACAGACTAATGTTTCAAATCAAGCCCCACCTTGCCCCTAACCTGTATGGTTTCCTTCCTGGAAGAAGCACACAAACTTGCTTTGCTGAGTATTTTATCAGAGGGGGACCAAACTCTCAGGCGGCATTTATTGATCTCCAAACTGCTTTTGATACAGCAAACAAAGAAATAATCCTAGAACAGCTAGCCCCTCTTGGAGTTAGGGGAAGACTGTTGACATGGCTCAGGGGGTACCTGAGTAACAGAACCGCCTCAGTCCTTTTCAAGGGGGTCAAAAGTAAACTCTGTGCACCCTTTGAGTTGGGTACACCCCAGGGTGGAGTGCTAAGTCCCACACTGTTCAATGTTCTGATGCACAAATTAACAATTGATATTCCCACACTACCTGACGAAGCCGTCATTTGTTATGCCGATGATATATGCATTGTTGCAAATTCCCAAACTAGACTGCAAGCTCTACTTGATTCATTCGCTGCTAAAAGCATTGAATGCGGTCTTGTTATCTCTATAACTAAATCCAGAGTTCTCCATCCCAAAGAGAAAACTCATGTCCCTATAGCTTTCAAGGTCAACAACCAGAACATTGAAACGTGTGGGCAGCACAAATACCTTGGAGTTAGTATTAACAGTGACATTGTAAATGATCTGCACCGTAGGTTTAAAGAAAGACTAAAACCATTGAGAACACTTACTGGTAAGAATATTGGTATCAATATTAAATATGCTAGACTATTCTATATGATGTTTGTTAGATCTCTCGTTGATTATAATGCTCTGCACTTAATTAATTTCCCCTCCTCTGTGTTGGACAAGCTTGAAGTAGTACAGAATGAGGCCATGAGAATAATTCTTGGTGCCCCAAGATGCACAAGAATCATCAACATGAGGGAAGAACTGAAGCTTCCAACCATACTAGAGAGAATAATGCAAGTTAACACTACCTTTTGCCTTAAAGTCATGAGAGATCCTACATCCCCTGCATTGCTCAGAGACAAATTATTTAGTGCTGTTAACACCCTTTTGACTGGTGCCGACATACCAACTCGCTCCTTTTATGATAATTGGCTGAGAAACAATGCTTACAATCTCATTAAACTTAACATTCCTTTTAAGTGCAATCTACCTGTCTCTGATATTCCTCTTTATCTGTACCCCTCCATTCAAGTATCATACACACCTGTCACCAAGAAAGATAATGAGAATCTTGCTCTACTCAAAGCTGTCACTCTTGAAACAATTGCCTCCTCCATCGAGAGTCTAAGATCTCACGAGCACTGTGTCTACACCGACGGCTCAGTCCAGTCTTCTACTGGACGGACTGCAGCGGCATGTAGGTTTTATAGAAATATTTGCACAAAGACTGTCAGTGTCAGGTTAAACAACTGGCTGACCTCCACACAAGCAGAACTAGCAGCATTACATTTAGCAACCAGTACATTAAAAAACATTGGAGGAGGAATAATATTCTGCGATTCAAAGTCTGCTCTTCAAGCAATCGAAAACTTCTCTTGGAAGATCGACAGCAAGAACCTCATACTCCCAATTATAAATGACCTAATTGATGCACAGAGTAAAGGGTCTCGAATCTCCTTTGTATGGATACCTTCACACATAAATATAACCCATCATAATGAGACAGACATTGCAGCCAAATTAGCGTGTAACAAGTTTGAAGTTGAATTAGATCTAGGTATCCCCATCTCTGCTGTCAAAACTGTATTGATCCAAACATTCAGATCTGATAGGAAAGAACTTACTGACTCCCAACGACCTGAAAGTACTAGTATAAAAAGCTATGATTTGTTCAGATCTGAAACCTACATCTATGGACAGCACAAAACGTCCACTAGACTGTGCGACACAGTGGTTGCAAGGATCAGGTTGGGTTACCGTTACCTGTGGCAGGTGGCTACAGGTGACGGGTCTCCCAATCCTGAGCACTCCAGTTGCAAACTCTGTGAGCAGGAACTACGGCATGATCTCCCGCACTACATCACTGAATGCCCAGTTATTAGACCTTTCAGACCAGTTGGCATGAGGTACCTGGAGCTTTGCAATTACTTTATTCACTCTCGTATTCTTGAAGATATCCTCACAGTATACCCAAAATTTGCCAGTGCAGGCTATTAAACACGTGGCTCTGTATGACTAACCATCCTGCGAGATGGGGGACTTTTATTACCACTGCTACCTTATTCAATCTTGTGGTGTTGATATTCTCAAAATGCATACGGAGTCTGCCAGTGCAGACCGCTTATCACATGCCTCTGTATGACTAACCATCCTGTGTGATGGGAATTTTTTAGCATCACCTAGTTAGCTTCTTTTTGACACATTGTACTCCACTTCATATAGTCTAGGGTAGCTGCACTAATGCACATGTACCTAATATGTTAATAAAAAAAAAAATCATAGTAATACAATAGTAGATAATAAATGACCTAATCGCTGCACACAGTAAAGGGTTTCGAATCTCCTTTGTATGGATACCTTCACACACAAATATAACCCATCATAATGACACAGACATTGGAGCCAAATTAGCGTGTAACAAAGATGAAGTTGAATTAGATCTAGCTGTCCCCATGTCTGTTGTCAAAATTATATAGTTCCAAACTCTCAGGTCTGATAGGAAAGTAATTACTGACTCACAACGATTTGAAAGCACCAGTATAAAAAGTTATGATTTGTTTAGATCTGAACCCTATATCTATGGGCAGCACAAAACGTCCACCAGACTGTGCGACACAGTGGTTGCCAGGATCAGGTTGGGTTACCGTTACCTGTGGCAGGTGGCTACAGGTGACGGGTCTCACAATCCTGAGCACTCCAGTTGCAAACTCTGTGAGCAGGAACTGCGGCATGATCTCCCGCACTACATCACTGAATGCCCAGTTATTAGACCATTCATGCTGGAAAACCCGACGACAATTACTAATATTAAATACAATAGGCAGATAATACTGCTGCTGTTGTAGAAATAAATTTACTCATAGAAGACGTGTCGCAGTGGAATTTTCAGATAGAAAAAATAGAAAACGAGATATCACTTCCACATTGCGCTATTAATTCGCCAGTATTATTCCCATTAATACTGTTGGGAGTTTTTCTTAATACAGCAGTCTTTGAACTTTTAACATCATAAAAACTTCTCCTTTGAATTAACTTAACTATCAGTACCATAATAGAGTAAATGTGACCTGTCTACCACTTGTTGACTTCTGGGTAAGAAAGTAACGTGGTGGATGTGGGGTCCCTCGATTGTTTCAAGCGCGGGTTGGACAAGTATATGAGTGGCATTGGGTGGTTATGGATAGAAGCTACCTCGTATGGGCCAATAGGCCTTCTGCAGTTGCCTTTGTTCTCATGTTCTTATGTTCTTAAGTCAGGGCGTCAGTGGTGGAGAGGAGTCATTGTTGTCAAGACCAACAGGTCGTTGGAGCAAGTTCAGCTCCTATAATTCTCCCTTGGACAGCTGTGTCGCAGGAATAAAGTGCTGTTGTTATCTACTCGCAGCGACGTTTACTATAAGGGAAGTGTATTACCGATGTCCGTTTATTACCACATTCCTGGCCAGTTGTGTTAAGTATATATTGGGCGAGCCAGTTAGCACGCACGGGAGCGACTTAACCCAGGTAATTATTCCTTCCTCCTTATCTTAGAAATAACATAACAATATTTCCTCTGTAGCTGTCATATATATATATATATATATATATATATATATATATATATATATATATATATATATATATATATATATTTATATATATATATATATGTCGTACCTAATAGCCAGAACGCACTTCTCAGCCAACTATGCATGGCCCAATTTGCCTAATAAGCCAAGTTTTCATGAATTAATGTTTTTTCGACTACCTAACCTAACTTTTTTTGCTACCTAACCGATAGAGATAGGTTAGGTTAGGTTAGGTAGGGTTGGTTAGGTTCGGTCATATATCTACGTTAATTTTAACTTCAATAAAAAAAAAATTGACCTCAAAAATAATGAAATGGGTAGCTTTATCATTTCATAAGAAAAAATTAGAGAAAATATAATAATTCAGGAAAACTTGGCTTATTAGGCAAATCGGGCCTTGTATAATAGGCTGAGAAGTACGTTCTGGCTACTAGGTACGACATATATATATATATATATATATATATATATTATAATATATATATATTATAATATATATATATATATATATATATATAATATATATATATATATATATATAGTGTATATCACGAAAATAAACACGTGATTAAGAATGTGACAATGTCAGACCACGGAGGAAAATGAAACAGATTCCTTCTGAAGATGTATTTAATATACGAAAGTACTTAAGAAAATTCCTGTTTCATTTTCCTCCGTGGTCTGACATTGTCATATATATATATATATATATATATAATATATATATATATATATATATATATATATATATATAATATATATATATATATATATATATATATAATATAATAATGCGAACAAGCCTGAAAGGTCTCCAGGCATATATGCAACTGAAAACTCAGTTGCATATATATAATATACATATATAATATAGTATTCCTGCTATTACAGCAAGTGCCCTTTGACAGGAACAATTGAAGAGGGAGCAAGAATTAATCCTAGTACACCAGTACATGGTGGTGATGCTCCAGCCTCAACCACCAGGATTATTTGGCGTCATCATCCTGGTTTATCCCTGGTGGACCCGGCCGACCATACAATAAGACCTCCCAATTTTCATTACAAATATAAGTAGTTTAATACTGTAGTTTGATTGGCTACTATATATAAATTTAATACAACCCCCCCCCCCCCGTAATGTGCAACGTGTCGATTTGTGAGAATATTGCAGAAATACAGTCCGCTTAAAACTCATAAAAATTGTTATCGAAATATATAAATTAACGTAATTATAAATTCTATATAAATTCATATAAATTAAATGAACATAAATCTCACAGGTCGGTTCCCCACAATTCAGACCCGTTGGCATGATGTACCTAGAGCTTTGCAATTACTTTATTCACTCTCGTGTTGATGATGAAATCCTCATGATGCACTCAGTCTGCCAGTACAGACTACCTATCACATGCCTCTGTGTGACTAACCATCCTGTGTGATGGGGATCTTGAGCACCACCTGGCTACCTTTTTGACACGCTGTACCCCCTTCATATAGTCTAGGGTAGCTGCACAAATGCTGATGTACCTAACTGTGTTAATAAAAAAATCATAGTAATATATTTTGGGAGGTGGTGGTGGGAAAGAGGGTTAGAAGAGGAGAGAGGGAAGAAGAGATAGACCCGGGCGCTTCCGGGTACCCAATCTAGTTGATCTGATATACAATATATAGTTTGCCACTTTAGCCAACACTGGCTGCCATCGTTGCCTGGAGAGGCGGGAGGAGGACTCGTTAGGACATGTTAGAAGGAATGAGGTGATCAGGCCACTCCCAGCCCGTCTTCTCCAGCAGTCAGAGCCTGGGGGCGGGGGGGGTCTTAACACCCTCGACTCCCCCTAAGGCATTGTATCTAGAAGTATCTGGAATAACTTTGCTTCAACCAGTTTCATCCAGAAACTGGTTGAAACTGCCAGAGTCCTCCCTCAGCAGCGACCAGTCCAAGTTTCTACTGGGGCTGGACGGTAAAGCGACGGTCTAGCTTCACGCAGGTCGGCGTTCAATCCCCGACCGTCCAAGTGGTTGAGCGCCATTCCTTCCCCCCGTCCCATCTCAAATCCTTATCCTGACCCCTTCCTAGTGCTGTATAGTCGTGATGCACCCGTGTGCCCGACTACCGGGGCCCGGCAACCTTCACCCAGCACTCAGCGGCAGTGTTCTCAGGACGGAGCACTGCGGACCTCCAGCCAATATTGTCAGTACGCCACGAGGACCCGGCGGGAGTGGTCGGCCTGGGCCCTCCGCCCCGGCGGGAGTGGTCGGCCTGGGCCCTCCGCCCCGGCGGGAGTGGTCGGCCTGGGCCCTCCGCCCCGGCGGGAGTGGTCGGCCTGGGCCCTCCGCCCCGGCGGGAGTGGTCGGCCTGGGCCCTCCGCCCCGGCGGGAGTGGTCGGCCTGGGCCCTCCGCCCCGGCGGGAGTGGTCGGCCTGGGCCCTCCGCCCCGGCGGGAGTGGTCGGCCTGGGCCCTCCGCCCCGGCGGGAGTGGTCGGCCTGGGCCCTCCGCCCCGGCGGGAGTGGTCGGCCTGGGCCCTCCGCCCCGGCGGGAGTGGTCGGCCTGGGCCCTCCGCCCCGGCGGGAGTGGTCGGCCTGGGCCCTCCGCCCCGGCGGGAGTGGTCGGCCTGGGCCCTCCGCCCCGGCGGGAGTGGTCGGCCTGGGCCCTCCGCCCCGGCGGGAGTGGTCGGCCTGGGCCCTCCGCCCCGGCGGGAGTGGTCGGCCTGGGCCCTCCGCCCCGGCGGGAGTGGTCGGCCTGGGCCCTCCGCCCCGGCGGGAGTGGTCGGCCTCGGCGTCCCCCGCCCCGGCGGGAGTGGTCGGCTGGGCCCCTCCGCCCCGGCGGGAGTGGTCGGCCTCGGCGTCCCCCGCCCCGGCGGGAGTGGTCGGCCTCGGCGTCCCCCGCCCCGGCGGGAGTGGTCGGCCTCGGCGTCCCCCGCCCCGGCGGGAGTGGTCGGCCTCGGCGTCCCCCGCCCCGGCGGGAGTGGTCGGCCTCGGCGTCCCCCGCCCCGGCGGGAGTGGTCGGCCTCGGCGTCCCCCGCCCCGGCGGGAGTGGTCGGCCTCGGCGTCCCCCGCCCCGGCGGGAGTGGTCGGCCTCGGCGTCCCCCGCCCCGGCGGGAGTGGTCGGCCTCGGCGCCCCCCGCCCCGGCGGGAGTGGTCGGCCTCGGCGTCCCCCGCCCCGGCGGGAGTGGTCGGCCTCGGCGTCCCCCGCCCCGGCGGGAATGGTCGGCCTCGGCGTCCTCAGCCCCGGCGGGAGTGGTCGGCCTCGGCGTCCCCCGCCCCGGCGGGAGTGGTCGGCCTCGGCGTCCCCCCCCCCCGGCGGGAGTGGTCGGCCTCGGCGTCCCCCCCCGCCCCGGCGGGAGTGGTCGGCCTCGGCGTCCCCCGCCCCGGCGGGAGTGGTCGGCCTGGGCGTCCCCCGCCCCGGCGGGAGTGGTCGGCCTGGGCGTCCCCCGCCCCGGCGGGAGTGGTCGGCCTGGGCGTCCCCCGCCCCGGCGGGAGTGGTCGGCCTGGCCCCCCCCCCCGCCCCGGCGGGAGTGGTCGGCCTGGCCCCCCCCCCCCGCCCCGGCGGGAGTGGTCGGCACGGCCCCCCCCCCGCCCCGGCGGGAGTGGTCGGCCTGGGCCCCCCCCCCCGCCCCGGCGGGAGTGGTCTGCCTGGGCCCCCCCCCCCCGCCCCGGCGGGAGTGGTCGGCCTGGGCCCCCCCCCCCGCCCCGGCGGGAGTGGTCGGCCTGGGCCCCCCCCCCCGCCCCGGCGGGAGTGGTCTGCCTGGGCCCCCCCCCCCGCCCCGGCGGGAGTGGTCGGCCTGGGCCCCCCCCCCGCCCCGGCGGGAGTGGTCGGCCTGGGCCCCCCCGCCCCGGCGGGAGTGGTCGGCCTGGGCCCCCCCCCCCGCCCCGGGGTTATACAATACTTCACTCGTGCATAAATCATTCACGAGGTAAAGTTCACTTGATTATGTCCCGAGGCAGGTGAGGAGAGGCAGGTGAGGAGAGGCAGGTGAGGAGAGGCAGGCGAGCTGCTAGTTTTGTCCGGGGAGTTGAGGCCAGTCATGACCGATCACTTGCTTCTTTTGTCCGGGAGTTATATCTGATCACTTATTTTGTCCCGGGAAAATCGAAGTTTCTCTACATATGTCAAACTTGGCACCAAGCTTGACATAGGTTTTGTTTTCGTGTTAAAAGCGAGACAAATCAAAAGACAAAGCTGCTTCTGTCGCGTTAGACAAAAGCAGTTGCCTGCGCGCGCAGCAGTGACCAGACAGGTGATATGTGAGGCTTACTGAAAGACACCTTTGTACACAGGTAACAGGTGTTACACCATGGTGCCGTGCATGTGGCCCCAAGCCCGCCCCCCACAACCACGCCCACAACCACGCCCCTCAACCACGACCAACTGCCCACAACTACGCCCCACAACCACGCCCCACAGCCACGCCCCACTGCCCACAACTACGCCCCACAACCACGACCCACTGCCCACAACCACGACCCACTGCCCACAACCACGACCCACTGCCCACAACCACGCCCCAACACTCACAACCTCCACTTACCCATATACATGACACAACCACCACCACCACTAACCTGCCACTTGCATATATGAGTCGGCAGCATTACCAGGGGTGTATCTATGAGTCGGCAGCATTACCAGGGGTGTATCTATGAGTCGGCAGCATTACCAGGGGTGTATCTATGAGTCGGCAGCATTACCAGGGGTGTATACATGAGTCGGCAGCATTACCAGGGGTGTATACATGAGTCGGCAGCATTACCAGGGGTGTATACATGAGTCGGCAGCATTACCAGGGGTGTATACATGAGTCAGCAGCATTACCAGGGGTGTATACATGAGTCAGCAGCATTACCAGGGATGTATACATGAGTCAGCAGCATTACCAGGGTGTATATATGAGTCAGCAGCATTACCAGGGTGTATATATGAGTCAGCAGCATTACCAGGGGTGTATATATGAGTCAGCAGCATTACCAGGGGTGTATATATGAGTCAGCAGCATTACCAGGGGTGTATACATGAGCCAGCAGCATTACCAGGTGTTATGATCTCAGCCTACAGGAGAAACGAGTCTCCCTCTTTGAGAGTTATTCATCAAGCCTGACCTGATTAGAAGGTCTAGCGAATATTGAGGTGATAACCCATATGTAAAATGGCTGGTTGGATATGTGTAACAGTTTGAGATTATGGGCAATGAAGAAGAAAACAGATAAATGACTGGCGAGGAGATGTGGACATTTTGCTGGAGGCGTGAGGCTCGCTTCCGGAGGACCTTGACCTCACTTGAGTGCCAGACATCGCAGGGGGAAGCCGCGCTCCGTTTGAGCTCCCGCCAGAAGGGAATCCCTAGTGATATATCTCGAAGAGAAGAGAAGTGTGTAGACGTGCCAGCTGTGGAACCGAGCTGGGAACGTTGTGGTCTCAAGTCCTGGTCGAAGAAGAGAGTATCAAGCCGGCCAGAGACATTATTGTGGGCCGTGGGAGCGCCCTGACCAGACGCCGTCAGAGGGAAAGCGCCCTCGACCAATTAATCTGTGGTAAGCACGATATACGCCAGTTCATAGTGATTGCTCGTAGTTGGTCGTGTGCCCAGCGACAGTAGCGATGTTTATTTATAAGTTAGACATATTTTAATAAGGCAGAAAGCCTGAAATAAGAGAGTGGAGAGGGAGGAACACGGAGCGACGTCCATCCCCTCTGAGCGCTGGCGGACGACTGAGGGAGCCTGGCTCCGGATGGAGGAAGACCCTCCCCAGGTGGAGTATGGACCCGCCCAAAACGGGGGAGTCCACTCTCACTGTATGTAGATAACAGATAGAGGTTTGAGGCAAGCATATTGTGTGGTTATTTTTGTTTATGTGTTAAAGGGGAACATTTTATTGGAACGTCGATGGGTTGCAGGTTTGTCTTTTGGGGAAGAAGTTGCTGAGAACTTCGAAGCCAGCAGATGAAGTAATTGATGAGACTCCAAAGGTAGTGGAGCAGAGGACCTCGAGCTGTGAGGAGAAGCAGCAGTGAAGAGGAGTGTCACGTGCTTCTGTAGAGGTGGAGAAGCACCATAGTTGCTCGGGGAAACTTCTTGGTGTAGCAGCCAAGAGAGCTGTGGAGGAACCTAGCAGAAGGGTGAAGCACCGTAGTTGCACAAGGAAACTTCATGATAGCAGCCTGGAGGAGCTGCAGAGGATCCTGGTAGTGAAGCCCGGAAGAACCTAAGGATATTAGGGTAGTGAACTTCCAGAGGTGGAAGGGGAAGTTCTGGTGGATTACTTATAGGGAGTTGATAATGTTTGGTTGTCAGTAGCGTGCAAGACGCAGTGAGAGGTGAGTGACTGTTGGCATTCTTATGTCAAGGAGTTTTTATACTGAAGTTTAGAGTTGCAGTCGTAGGCTTGATTACCTACAGATGTATGTGCATGAGGACTGACAGTGATCGATTAATCATTGTTGTGTATCAATGAACATTTATACTGATATATGTTATTGCATTCAAATGCTGGTTTTCTATATATATATTATCTTGCTGATAGTGCAACAGTGTATGTAGGCTTGACCAACTTGAGGAGGTTAATAGTATCAGGTGGTGAACCAGGAGATAGGATACCACTTGATAAGCTGATAATAGAGTTCTGATGGTATTGGAGTGCAACCTGATTGTGATATTATAGAGTATAGGATTCATTATTATTATATGTGTGTATGTATCGTGTATGTGCTTTGTCCAGTAAATGTGTCACAATTTGCTGGTGTTTGCCCTTGTCCTAGTGAGGCTTCCCAGGAGGTAGTAAAGAAGGAGAGAGAGAAAGAACCAAGAACCACTGCCGTGGACAGGGTAAGAGGTAATACTAGTAAGTCCTAGGGGATTGAGGAGATCATATCTCATAAGGAGAGAGTGGGGAGTCACAGCGGCTCGAGTGGGTGTGTGCACGTGACAACGAGGCTAAGTGTTGGAGCCACATCCCCTAAACGTGTGACGTTGAGCCCCTCTCCAAGAGCCAGAAGCGCCAAGGGTGATCTCCTAGTATAAGCACTCTGCCGAGTTGTGGGTTGGGTTGTCCATAGAGAAGGATCGACGACGACAACACCAACCAACCCACAGTCTATAATACAGGGGTGTATACATGAGTCAGCAGCATTACCAGGGGTGTATCTATGAGTCAGCAGCATTACCAGGGTGTATATACGAGTCAGCAGCATTACCAGGGGTGTATACATGAGCCAGCAGCATTACCTGTGGTGTATACATGAGTCAGCAGCATTACCAGGGTGTATATACGAGTCAGCAGCATTACCAGGGTGTATATACGAGTCAGCAGCATTACCAGGGTGTATATACGAGTCAGCAGCATTACCAGGGTGTATATACGAGGCAGCAGCATTACCAGGGTGTATATACGAGGCAGCAGCATTACCAGGGTGTATATACGAGGCAGCAGCATTACCAGGGTGTATATACGAGGCAGCAGCATTACCAGGGTGTATACACGAGTCAGAAATACCAGGGGTGTATATACGAGTCAGCAGCATTACCAGGGGTGTATACACGAGTCAGCAGCATTACCAGGGGTGTATACACGAGTCAGCAGCATTACCAGGGGTGTATACACGAGTCAGCAGCATTACCAGGGGTGTATACACGAGTCAGCAGCATTACCAGGGGTGTATACACGAGTCAGCAGCATTACCAGGGGTGTATATACGAGTCAGCAGCATTACCAGGGTGTATATACGAGTCAGCAGCATTACCAGGGTGTATATACGAGTCAGCAGCATTACCATGGGTGTATACACGAGTCAGCAGCATTACCAGGGGTGTATACACGAGTCAGCAGCATTACCAGGGGTGTATACACGAGTCAGCAGCATTACCAGGGTGTATATACGAGTCAGCAGCATTACCAGGGTGTATATACGAGTCAGCAGCATTACCAGGGTGTATATACGAGTCAGCAGCATTACCAGGGTGTATATACGAGTCAGCAGCATTACCAGGGTGTATATACGAGGCAGCAGCATTACCAGGGTGTATATACGAGGCAGCAGCATTACCAGGGTGTATACACGAGTCAGAAATACCAGGGGTGTATATACGAGTCAGCAGCATTACCAGGGGTGTATACACGAGTCAGCAGCATTACCAGGGGTGTATACACGAGTCAGCAGCATTACCAGGGGTGTATACACGAGTCAGCAGCATTACCAGGGGTGTATACACGAGTCAGCAGCATTACCAGGGGTGTATATACGAGTCAGCAGCATTACCAGGGGTGTATATACGAGTCAGCAGCATTACCAGGGGTGTATATACGAGTCAGCAGCATTACCAGGGTGTATATACGAGTCAGCAGCATTACCAGGGTGTATATACGAGTCAGCAGCATTACCATGGGTGTATACACGAGTCAGCAGCATTACCAGGGGTGTATACACGAGTCAGCAGCATTACCAGGGGTGTATACACGAGTCAGCAGCATTACCAGGGGTGTATACACGAGTCAGCAGCATTACCAGGGTTGTATACACTAGTCAGCAGCATTACCAGGGGTGTATACACGAGTCAGCAGCATTACCAGGGGTGTATACACGAGTCAGCAGCATTACCAGGGGTGTATACACGAGTCAGCAGCATTACCAGGGGTGTATACACGAGTCAGCAGCATTACCAGGGTTGTATACACTAGTCAGCAGCATTACCAGGGGTGTATACACGAGTCAGCAGCATTACCAGGGGTGTATACACGAGTCAGCAGCATTACCAGGGGTGTATACACGAGTCAGCAGCATTACCAGGGGTGTATACACGAGTGAGCAGCATTACCAGGGGTGTATACACGAGTGAGCAGCATTACCAGGGGTGTATACACGAGTGAGCAGCATTACCAGGGGTGTATACACGAGTCAGCAGTATTACCAGGAGTATATATATGAATCAGCAGCATTGTATGAGAGTCAGCAGCCGTCACTCCTCCCCTCAAGAGATGAGGTACAAGCGGCTGGGACCCAATAAAAGCTCTCCCAGCACGTCCCAAGTTATTGAGGAATTCACCTCTCGAATTGTGCCGTGGTGGGGTCGTGGGCGGCCACGGGGATGCGAGTGTGTGGGGCAGCCGTGCTGGACAACACTCTTGTTCCCGAGGAAGTGTCTCTGGACGGGGTCTTAAGCAACAGGAATTTCTTTACATGTCGTCAGAGTTGCCTGAGACTTGTCTGCTCTCGGGACGCGGGTCAGTGGGTGGGCACCGTGGGAAGGATTTGGATGACAGCGTGGGAGATTTGGGTAAAAATGTGGGAGTAGGCTGGATGGTAACGTGGAAGGGGCTGGGATGGGAACGAGGGGGAGAGGCTGGGATGGGAACGTGGGGGGGAGGGGCTGGGATGGGAACGTGGGGGGGGAGGGGCTAGGATGGGAACGTGGGGGAAGGGGCTGGGATAGGAACGGGGGTGAGGGGCTGGGGTTTGAACGGGGGTGAGGGGCTGGGATGGGAACGTGGGGAAGGGGCTGGTATGGGAACATTGGGGGGAAGGGGCTGGGAAGGGAACGTGGGGGAGGAGCTGGGATGGGAACGTGGGGGGACGGGCTGGGATGGGAACGTAGTGGAGGGGGGGGGCTGGGATGGGAACGTAGTGAAGGGGGGGGGGCTGGGATGGGAACGTAGTGGAGGGGGGGGCTGGGATGGGAACGTAGTGGGGGGGGGCTGGGATGGGAACGTAGTGGAGGGGAGGGCTGGGATGGGATCGTAGTGGAGGGGGGGCTGGGATGGGAACGTAGTGGAGGGGGGGGCTGGGATGGGATCGTAGTGGAAGGGGGGCTGGGATGGGATCGTAGTGGAGGGGGGGCTGGGATGGGATCGTAGTGGAGGGGGGGGGGCTGGGATGGGATCGTAGTGGAGGGGGGGCTGGGATGGGATCGTAGTGGAGGGGGGGCTGGGATGGGAACGAAGTGGAGGGGGGGGGCTGGGATGGGAACGAAGTGGAGGGGGGCTGGGATGGGATCGTAGTGGAGGGGGGGCTGGGATGGGATCGTAGTGGAGGGGGGGGCTGGGATGGGATCGTAGTGGAGGGGGGGGGCTGGGATGGGATCGTAGTGGAGGGGAGGGCTGGGAATAGATCGTAGTGGAGGGGGGGGGCTGGGATGGGATCGTAGTGGAGGGGGGGCTGGGATGGGAACGTAGTGGAGGGGGGGGGCTGGGATGGGATCGTAGTGAAGGGGGGGGCTGGGATGGGAACGTAGTGAAGGGGGGGGCTGGGATGGGATCGTAGTGGAGGGGGGCTGGGATGGGATCGTAGTGGAGGGGGGCTGGGATGGGATCGTAGTGGAGGGGGGATGGGATCGTAGTGGAGGGGGGCTGGGATGGGATCGTAGTGGAGGGGGGGCTGGGATGGGATCGTAGTGGAGGGGAGGGCTGGGAATAGATCGTAGTGGAGGGGGGGGGGGCTGGGATGGGATCGTAGTGAAGGGGGGGGCTGGGATGGGATCGTAGTGGAGGGGGGAGCTGGGATGGGATCGTAGTGGAGGGGGGGCTGGGATGGGATCGTAGTGGAGGGGGGTGCTGGGATGGGATCGTAGTGGACGGGGGGGGGCTGGGATGGGATCGTAGTGGAGGGGGGCTGGGATGGGAACGTAGTGGAGGGGGGGCTGGGATGGGAACGTAGTGGAGGGGAGGGGCTGGGATGGGAACGTAGTGGAGGGGGAGGCTGGGATGGGAACGTAGTGGAGGGGGGATACTGGGATGGGAACGTAGTGGAGGGGGGGGGGCTGGGATGGGATCGTAGTGGAGGGGGGGGCTGGGATGGGATCGTAGTGGAGGAGGGGGCTGGGATTGGATCGTAGTGGAGGGGGAGGCTGGGATGGGAACGTAGTGGGGGGGGGGGCTGGGATGGGAACGTAGTGGGGGGGCTGGGATGGGAACGTAGTGGAGGGGGGGGGCTGGGATGGGAACGTAGTGGAGGGGGGGGCTGGGATGGGAACGTAGTGGGGGGGGCTGGGATGGGAACGTAGTGGGGGGCTAAGATGGGAACGTAGTGTAGGGGGGGCTGGGATGGGAACGTAGTGAAGGGGGGCTGGGATGGGAACGTAGTGGAGGGGGGGGCCGGGATGGGAACGTAGTGGAGGGGGAGGCTGGGATGGGAACGTAGTGAAGGGGGGCTGGGATGGGAACGTAGTGGAGGGGGGGGCTGGGATGGGATCGTAGTGGAGGGGGAGGCTGGGATGGGAATGTAGTGGAGGGGCGGGGCTGGGATAGGAACGTAGTTGGGGGGGCTGGGATGGGAACGTAGTGGAGGGGGGGGGGCTGGGATGGGAACGTAGTGGAGGGGGGGCTGGGATGGGAACGTAGTGGAGGGGGGGCTGGGATGGGATCGTAGTGGAGGGGGGGCTGGGATGGGATCGTAGTGGAGGAGGGGGGCTGGGATGGGATCGTAGTGCAGGGGGGGCTGGGATGGGATCGTAGTGCAGGGGGGGCTGGGATGGGATCGTAGTGGAGGAGGGGGCTGGGATGGGATCGTAGTGGAGGAGGGGGGCTGGGATGGGAACGTAGTGGAGGGGGGGGCTGGGATGGGATCGTAGTGCAGGGGGGGCTGGGATGGGATCGTAGTGGAGGGGGGGCTGGGATGGGATCGTAGTGGAGGAGGGGGGCTGGGATGGGATCGTAGTGGAGGCGGGGGGCTGGGATGGGATCGTTGTGGAGGAGGGGGGCTGGGATGGGATCGTTGTGGAGGAGGGGGGCTGGGATGGGATCGTAGTGGAGGAGGGGGGCTGGGATGGGAACGTAGTGGAGGAGGGGGGCTGGGATGGGAACGTAGTGGAGGGGCGGGGCTGGGATGGGAACGTAGTGGAGGGGCGGGGCTGGGTTGGGAACGTAGTGGAGGGGCGGGGCTGGGATGGGAACGTAGTGGAGGGGCGGGGCTGGGATGGGAACGTAATGGAGGGGCGGGGCTGGGATGGGAACGTAGTGGAGGGGGGGCTAGGATGGGAACGTAGTGGAGGGGGGGGGCTGGGATGGGAACGTAGTGGAGGGGAGGGGCTGGGATGGGAACGTAGTGGAGGGGGAGGCTGGGATGGGAACGTAGTGGAGGGGGGGGGGGGGCTGGGAACGTAGTGGAGGGGTGGGCTGGGATGGGAACGTAGTGAAGGGGGGGGGCTGGGATGGGAACGTAGTGAAGGGGGGGGCTGGGATGGGATCGTAGTGGAGGGGCGTGCTGGGATGGGATCGTAGTGAAGGGGGGAGGCTGGGATGGGAACGTAGTGGAGGGGGGGGGCTGGGATGGGATCGTAGTGGACGGGGGGGGCTGGGATGGTATCGTAGTGGAGGAGGGGGGCTGGGATGGGATCGTAGTGGAGGGGGGGGGGCTGGGATGGGAACGTAGTGGAGGGGGGGGGCTGGGATGGGAACGTAGTGGAGGGGGGGGCTGGGATCGTAGTGGAGGGGGCTGGGATGGGAACGTAGTGGAGGGGGGGGGGCTGGGATGGGAACGTAGTGGAGGGGGGGGGCTGGGATGGGAACGTAGTGGAGGGGGGGGCTGGGATGGGAACGTAGTGGATGGGGGGGCTGGTATGGGAACGTAGTGGGGGGGGCTGGGATGGGAACGTAGTGGGGGGGGGCTGGGATGGGAACGTGGGGGGGGGCTGGGATGGGAACGTAGTGGAGGGGGGGGGGCTGGGATGGGACCGTAGGCGGGGAGGGGCTGGATTCACTGGATGAGAACGTAGGAGGGGAGGGGCTGGGATGGGAACGTAGGAGGGGAGGGGCTGGGATGGGAACGTAGGAGGGGAGGGGCTGGGATGGCAACGTAGGAGGGGAGGGGCTGGGATGGGAACGTAGGAGGAGAAGAGGCTGGGATGGGAACGTAGGAGGGGAAGAGGCTGGGATGGGAACGTAGGAGGGGAAGAGGCTGGGATGGGAACGTGGGGGGGGGGCTGGGATGGGAACGTGGGGGAGAGGCTGGGATGGGAACGTGGGGGAGAGGCTGGGATGGGAACGTTGGGAAGAGGCTGGGATGGGAACGTGGGGGGGGGGGCTGGGATGGGAACGTGGGGTAGAGGCTGGGATGGGAACGTTGGGAAGAGGCTGGGATGGGAACGTGGGGGGGGGGCTAGGATGGGAACGTGGGGGGGGGGCTGGGATGGGAACGTGGGGGAGAGGCTGGGATGGGAACGTGGGGGAGAGGCTGGGATGGGAACGTGGGGGAGAGGCTGGGATGGGAACGTGGGGGAGAGGCTGGGATGGGAACGTGGGGGAGAGGCTGGGATGGGAACGTGGGGGAGAGGCTGGGATGGGAACGTGGGGGAGAGGCTGGGATGGGAACGTGGGGGAGAGGCTGGGATGGGAACGTGGGGGAGAGGCTGGGATGGGAACGTGGGGGAGAGGCTGGGATGGGAACGTGGGGGAGAGGCTGGGATGGGAACGTGGGGGAGAGGCTGGGATGGGAACGTTGGGAAGAGGCTGGGATGGGAACGTGGGGGAGAGGCTGGGATGGGAACGTGGGGGGGGCTGGGATGGGAGCGTGGGGAAGAAGCTGGGATGGGAACGTGGGGGGGGGCTAGGATGGGAACGTGGGGGGGGGGCTGGGATGGGAACGTGGGGGAGAGGCTGGGATGGGAGCGTGGGAGAAGGTCCACTTAAATGCTGTGGCTATTGTCTCATTTTGCTTTGATTGGATTACTCTGATTTTCGAAATTGATTTGACATGTGAGAGGTCTATGATGTGTGAGTGATGGGGGGGGGGTCATG
This sequence comes from Procambarus clarkii, assembly GCF_040958095.1. Classification (NCBI taxonomy): domain Eukaryota; kingdom Metazoa; phylum Arthropoda; class Malacostraca; order Decapoda; family Cambaridae; genus Procambarus; species Procambarus clarkii. The sequence goes on along the minus strand of NC_091197.1, from coordinate 20,161,227 downwards.
GGGGGGGAGGTGTGTGCGTTTGTGTTGGGTGTGTGTGGGCGTGCGTGTGCAGCCCAGAGCAACTACCTACCAGGTACCTGTTAACTGCTTGGTGAAAAATAGCATCAGGTGAAAGAAACTCTAGCCATATGTTTCTGCCTCGACCGGGAATCGAACTCGAACCCATAGGTCTACTACTCCCAAAAACGCTGTCAACGTTTATATAAAAAATATAAAATATTTGACCTTGTACGAGACTCTGACTATTTTTTTACATTAAACGAAACTGACTAACTTTGGTCTTAGAATGATCCCTGTCAAATTTGGGTCTTTTACTGGTCTTTGAACAATTTCAGTCTTCATCTGGTCTCTGAAATATGTTTATGCTTAAACAGAACTCTGACATATTTCGGTATTAAACGAGAGTACGTGACACAGCAGTAAATGGATATAAAAACTTCCTGCTAAGATCTCTATTTTCCTTAACAAAACTCTTATGAACGTATTATCTGTAAATGGTTTTTTGAACAATTTTGTCCTTGAAGAAACTTCTATGATTATATGAACTTTGAAATATTGTTATAAACCTCAACTCTGAAAATGTTTGAATTTCTCCCATAAGAAACCTTTAAGTCCAAATGGGCAACTTTTGTCTCGAATTTTTCTATAAGATTTCTTTAAGAAATTTTTATGGTTATATGAACTCTGAAATCATTTTGGTTTTAACGGATATGACAGAATAAAACTCTGAAAAAATCAGGTTCAAATTGGTGGGGCGGAGTGATCAATGGCAAGTTTACACGGCACCCCTGGCGACAGAGCCACCATTGGCAACATTAACCTGGACACCCTGAAGAGTTGGCGGGAACTAAGACTGACATTTTTTTCCCTGGAAGTCCTGAAGCGTTAGTGGAAACTGACCCTAAAAATGTTTAGTTCCCGCTGACGCTTCATCCCTACTACTTTGACATTTATTGACTTTCCTACTACTGTCTACACATAGAATTTTTGTGTTCTATCGGCACCTACTCCCCGCCCCCCTCTCTCTCTCTCAACTCTCAGGAGAACACACAACCCCGTGATTATATTTTAAAATTCATAATAATAGTATTGACCGCTGTAAATGCCAGTGTTGTATAGTAAGGCCAGATGTAGTAGGCTTTAGTGCCAATGACTCTCCCATCCCCCCCATGAGTCACCTTGAGAAGTTGAGTGAGGATATCTCAAAGCATCTGGCCTCTTACCATAAACATACACAGACATTCTCTTTTATAGATTTAAGCAGTGCACGCACACACACACGCACACGCGCACGCGCACACACACACACACACACACACACACACACACACACACACACACACACACACACACACACACACACAGCCCGATAGGCTCATGAATCTGTACACCTGTTGATTGACGGTTGAGAGGCGGGACCAAAGAGCCAGAGCTCAACCCCCGCAAACACAACTAGGTGAGTACACACACACACACACACACACACACATGGAGCCTGTACCTTGTCAAGCACAAGGCGAAGCTTGAAAAAGTTCAGAGGTATGCCACTAGACTAGTCCCAGAACTAAGAGGCATGAGTTACGAGGACAGGCTGCGGGATATGCAACTCACGAGACTGGAAGACAGAAGAGTAAGGGGAAATATGATCACTACCTACAAAATTCACAGATGAATTGGCAGGGTATATAAAGATGAACTGTTAAACACAGGTGGTACGCGAACAAGGGGACACAGGTGGAAACTCAGTACCCAAATGAGCCACAGGGACGTTAGAAAGAACTTTTTCAGTGTCAGAGTAGTTAACAAGTGGAATGCATTAGGCAGTGATGTGGTGGAGGCTGACTCCATACACAGTTTCAAATGTAGATATGATAGAGCCCAGTAGGCTCAGGAATCATCAGTTGATTGACAGTTAAGAACTGGGACCAAAGAGCCAAAGCTCAATCCCCGCAAGCACAACTAGGTGAGTACACACAGGGGCCTGACGGCTGAGTGGACAGCGCTCGGGATTCGTAGTCTTAGAGTCCGGGGATCGATCCCGACAAAGGAGTATACAAATGGGCAGAGTTTCTTTCACCCTGATATACCTGTTCACCTAGCAGTAAATAGTTACCTAGGAGTTAGACAGCTGCTACGGGCTGCTTCTTGTGTGTGTGTGTGTGTGTGTGTGTGTGTGTGTGTGTGTGTGTGTGTGTGTGTGTGTGTGTGTGTGTGTGTGTATGTGTGTAATAAAAATCAATAAACAAGTGATTAACGGTTGAGAGGCGGGCCCAAAGAGGCAGAGCTCAACCCCTGCAAGCACAACTAGGTGAATACAACTAGGTGAACACACGCACTGGGACACTCCCAGCACCCATAGAAGGAGGCCGGTGGCTGAGTGGACAGCATGCTGGACACGTGTTCCTGCTGGTCCCGGGTTCGATCCCGGGCGCCGGACGAGAAACAATAGGCAGAGTTTCTTTCACCCTAACGCCCCTGTTACTTAGCAGTAAATAGGTACATGGGAGTTAGTAAGCTGTCACGGGCTGCTTCCCAGGGTGTGTGTGGGGTGTGGCAAAAAAAAAAAATAGTAGTTAGTAACAGTTGATTGACAGTTGAGAGGCGGGCCGAAAGAGCAGAGCTCAACCCCCGCAAGCACAACTAGGTGAATACAACTAGGTCAACTACACACACACACACACACACACACACACACATACACATACACCTACAACTACTACTGATCTTTTTCACTCGGCTGCTGGAGAGAAAAAGATCAGTGGTAGTTGTAGGCATCAAAGAACAGGAAGGATCCAACAAGCAAGAATGGAATAGCAAGGACAGAGAGGCAGTACATGGGATACTGAAGGGGTTACAGATGGAAGGGGCTGAACAAAACATTGAGAAGGTTTTCAGGTTGGGCTGGCACAACAAGGACAGAAACAGACTTGTAAAGGTGGTGTTTACAAACGAAGCCACGAAGGAGGATATTCTCGAAAGGAAGAGTCGTCTGCAGTATGTGGAGGGATACAAAAAAGTATTCCTGCAGAGGGACAGGACGAAGGAGGAGAGAGCCAGGGCAGCAGAGGCAAGGAGGAAGCACAGGGAGAGAGGAGTAAACCAGGAAGTCGCAGTCCCCAACACAACAGTCCTTGAGACAAGAGGCGAACCCAAAACCAGCATCCCAGCAACACCAGAGGGGAGGGCAACCCCACCACCCCCCTCTGCATAGAAACCCTCCCTTCCCCTCACCCTACCTGCCCCCACCCAACCCTCCCTCCCCCCCCACCCCATTTTGACCCTGACACCCCTTCCCCATTCATACCATGTCCCCCCTCCCGTCTTTCCCCCCTCCCCCTTCATCCCATACCCTCCCTATCCCTCCTTCCCCCCTCGCCCCTATCCTCCTTGTCCCCCCCTACCTCCTTAACCCACACCCTACCTGTCCCTCCTTCCCTTAAACCCCAACCCCCCACCCCAAAATCATCTGAGACCCTGCAAACCACCTCACAGATCCTCTCACCCACGGAACAGCTTCCCAAACCAGCAGAATGCTCGCCAAGAAAGGGACAAGAAAATGAATAGAAGAAAGTGAGCTTTAAGGCAATGTACACTAACATAGATGGGATTACAAATAAAACAAGTGAACTCGGAGAATGGGCACTAGATGAAAAGCCAGACATTATAGCACTTACAGAAACAAAGCTAACGAAAACCATAACAAATTAAGTGTTTCCACATGGACTACTATGTAGTGAGGAAAGCGAGAGGTGGTGGTGGTGTAGCTTTGCTAATAAGAGAAGGTTGGAGTTTCGAAGAGATGGTAATTCAGAACTGTGAAGGTTTCAGTGACTACATATCAGGCACCATAGCAACTGGAGGATAGAAAATTATAAATAGTCATATATAACCCCCCACCGAATGTCAGAAGACCCAGACAGGAATATGATAGAAACAACTTGGCCACCATCAATATAATAGAGAGAGCAGCTTCTGTGGCTAGCAGGAACGGATCCAGACTTCTAATCATGAGAGACTTCAACCATAGGAAGATAGATTGGGGGAACAGAGACCCACATGGAGGACCAGACACATGGAGAGCCAAGCTGCTGGATGTGGCAACAAGAAACTTTCTAAGTCAACACATCAAGGGACCGACAATAATGAGAGGAGGGGATAAACCAGCCTTGTTTGATCTGATATTTACCCTAAATGAGTCGGATATAAGGGAAGTTAAGCTGGAAGCCCCCTTGGGAATGAATGATCATAGTGTATTGAGCTTTGAGTACCTGATTGAGCTAGGCATTATCACCCCCAAAAAAAGAACTGGGAAACAAAGAGCTGGCGTACCGAACGGGAAACTATGAGGAGATGAATAAATTCCTATGGGATATACATTGGGACACAGAACTCAGAACCAAGTCTGTACAAGACATGATGGACTATATCACCCAAAAATGTCAGGAGGCTGTAAGCAGGTTTGTCCCAGCCCGACAGGAAAAAAACAGAAGCAAAAGAAGAATCCGTGGTTTAATAGGGAATGTATGAAAGCAAAGGAGCTGAACAAAAGGGCACGGAGGAACTTCCGTAATAATAGAACACCAGAAAGTAGAGAGAGATGCCAGAGAACCAGGAACGAGTATGTTAGTGTGAGAAGAGCAGCTGAGAAAAGGTATGAAAATGATATAGCTAATAAAGCCAAGACCGAACCAAAGCTACTACACTGTCACATCAGGAGGAAAACAACAGTGAAGGAACAGGTGATGAAACTTAGGGTGGGCGAGGACAGGTACACAGAGAATGACAAAGAGGTGTGTGAAGAAGTCATCAAAAGGTCCCAGGAGGTCTTTACAATAGAACAGGGAGACGTCACGGCGCTAGGAGAGGTGGCAGCAAACCAGGTGACCTTGGAAAGGTTCGAAATTACAAGAGATGAGGTCAAGAAGCACCTATTGGAGCTGGATGTGAGAAAAGCTGTTGGGCAGGACGGAATCTCACCATGGGTATTGAAAGAGTGTGCAGGAGCACAATGCTTGCCACTCTCCATAGTGTATAGTAGGTCACTGGAAACGGGAGACCTATCAGAAATATGGAAGACTGCTAATGTAGTACCAATATACAAAAAGGGTGACAGACAAGAGGCACTGAACTACAGGCCAGTGTCCTTAACTTGTATACCATGCAAGGTGATGGAGAAGATTGTGAGAAAAAACCTAGTAACACATCTGGAGAGACGAGACTTCGTGAAAACCCATCAACATGCGTTCAGGGAGGGTAAATCTTGCCTTACAGGCTTGATAGAATTCTACGATCAGGTGACAAAAATTAAGTAAGAGAAGGATGGGCGGACTGCATTTTTTGGACTGTCGGAAAGCCTTTGACACAGTACCTCATAAAAGGTTGATGCATAAGCTGGAAAAACAGGCAGAAGTAACAGGTTGGGTGCTCCAGTGAATGAAGGAGTACCTAAGCAATAGGAAGCAGAGTTAGTGAGGGGTGAGACCTCAGAATGGCGTGAAGTCACCAGTGGAGTACCACAGGGCTCTGTATTCGGATCTATCCTGTTTCTGATATACGTAAATGATCTCCCAGAGGGTATAGACTCATTCCTCTCAATCTTTGCTGACGACGCCAAAATTATGAGAAGGATTAAGACAGAGGAGGACAGCTTGAGGCTTCAAGAAGACCTGGACAAGCTGCAATAATGGTCGAACAAATGGCTGTTAGAGTTTAACTCTAAAAGCCATTGTAATGTAATGAAGATAGGGGTAGGAAGCAGGAGACCAGATACAAGGTGTCATTTGGGAGATGAAATACTTCAGGAGTCAGAGAGAAAGACCTGGGGGTTGATATCACGCCAGACCTGTCCCCTGAAGCTCATATCAAGAGGCTGATATCATATCATGATATCATATCATCAGCAGCATATGCCAGGCTGGCTAACATAAGAACGGCCTTTAGAAACTTGCGTAAGGAATCTTTCAGAACATTATATATCACATATGTCAGACCAATCCTGGAGTATGCGGCTCCAGCATGGAGTCCGTATCTAGTCAAGCATAAGACTAAACTGGAAAAGGTTCAAAGGTTTGCCACAAGACTAGTACCCGAGCTGAGAGGTATGAGCTACGAGGAGAGACTACGGGAATTAAACCTCACTTCGTTGGAAGACAGAAGAGTTAGGGGGGACATGATCACCACATTCAAGATTCTCAAAGGAATCGACAAGGTTGATAAAGACAGGCTATTTAACACAAGGGGCTCACGCACTAGGGGACACAGGTGGAAACTGAGCGCCCAAATGAGCCACAGAGGTATTAGAAAAAAAATTTTTAGTGTCAGAGTGGTTGACAAATGGAATGCATTAGGAAGTGATGTGGTGGAGGCTGACTCCATACACAGTTTCAAGTGTAGATATGATAGAGCCCAATAGGCTCAGGAACCTGTACACCTGTTGATTGACGGTTGAGAGGCGGGACCAAAGATCCAGAGCTGAACCCCCGCAAGCACAACTAGGTGAATACGTGCGCGCGCGCGCACGCACACACACCATACACACACACACACACACACACACACACACACACACACCATACACACACACACCATACACACACACACCATACACACACACCATACACACACACACACACACCATACACACACACACACACACACACACACCATACACACACACACACACCATACACACACACACACACACACACACACACACACACACACACCATACACACACACACACCATACACACACACACACACACACACACCATACACACACACACACCATACACACACACACACACACACCATACACACACACACACACACACCATACACACACACACACACACACCATACACACACACACACACACACACCATACACACACACACACACACCATACACACACACACACACACACACACACACACCATACACACACACACACACACACCATACACACACACACACACCATACACACACACACACCATACACACACACACACACCATACACACACACACACACACACCATACACACACACACACCATACACACACACACACACCATACACACACACACACACACACACCATACACACACACACACACACACACACCATACACACACACACACGATACACACACACACACACACACACACCATACACACACACCAAACACACACACCAAACACACACCATACACACACACCATACACACACCATACACACACACCATACACACACCATACACACACCATACACACACACCATACACACACCATACACACACACCATACACACACCATACACACACACCATACACACACACACACACACACCATATACACACACACACACACACACACACCATACACACACCATACACACACACACACACACCATACACACACACACACCATACACACACACACACCCCATACACACACCATACACACACACACACCATACACACACCATACACACACACACACCATACACACACACACACCATACACACACACACCCCATACACACACACACACACCCCATACACACACACACCATACACACACACACACACCATACACACACACACACACCATACACACACACACACCATACACACACACACACACACCATACACACACACACACACCATACACACACACACACACACACCATACACACACACACACACACCATACACACACACACACACACACACCATACACACACACACACACACACCAAACACACACACACACCATACACACACACACACACACACCATACACACACACACACACACACACACACACACCATACACACCATACACACACACACACACACACACACACACCATACACACACACACACACACCATACACACCATACACACACACACACACACACCATACACACACACCATACACACACACACACGAACGGCGTTCAGAAACTTGTGTAAAGAATCATTCAGAACTTTGTATACCACATATGTCAGGCCAATCCTGGAGTATGCAGCCCCAGCATGGAGTCCATATCTAGTCAAGGATAAGACTAAACTGGAAAAGGTTCAAAGGTTTGCCACCAGACTAGTACCCGAGCTGAGAGGTATGAGCTACGAGGAGAGACTACGGGAATTAAACCTCACTTCGCTGGAAGACAGAAGAGTTAGGGGGGACATGATCACCACATTCAAGATTCTGAAGGGGATTGATAGGGTAGATAAAGACAGTCTATTTAACACAAGGGGAACACGCACAAGGGGACACAGGTGGAAACTGAGTGCCCAAATGAGCCACAGAGATATTAGAAAGAACTTTTTTAGTGTCAGAGTGGTTGACAAATGGAATGCATTAGGAAGTGATGTGGTGGAGGCTGACTCCATACACAGTTTCAAGTGTAGATATGACAGAGCCCGATAGGCTCATGAATCTGTACACCTATTGATTGACGGTTTAGAGGCGGGACAAAAGAGCCAGAGCTCAACCCCCGCAAACACAACTAGGTGAGTACAACTAGGTGAGTACACCATACACACCATACACACACACACACCATACACACACACACCATACACACACACACCATACACACACACACCATACACACACACACACACCATACACACACACACACACACCATACACACACACACACACCCCATACACACACACCATATACACACACACACACACACACACACACACACACACACACACACACACACACACACACACACACACACACACACACCATACACTCACCATACACTCACCATACACACACACACACACCATACACACACACACACACCATACACACACACACACACCATACACACACACACACACACCATACACACACACCTTACACACACACAACCATACACACACACACACACCATACACACACACACACACCATACACACACACACACACACACACCATACACACACACACACCATACACACACACACACCATACACACACACACACACACACACACACACACCATACACACACACACACACACCATACACACACACACACACACACACACACCATACACACACACACACCATACACACACACACACACACACACACACCATACACACACACACACCATACACACACACACACACACACACACACACCATACACACACACACACACACACCATACACACACACACACACACACACACCATACACACACACCAAACACACACACCATACACACACACCATACACACACACCATACACACACCATACACACACACCATACACACACCATACACACACACCATACACACACACACACACACACACACCATATACACACACACACACACACACCATACACACACACACACACACCATACACACACACCATACACACACACACACACACCATACACACACACACACCATACACACACACACACCATACACACACACACACACCATACACACACACACACACACCATACACACACACACACCATACACACACACACACTCACCATACACACACACACACCATACACACACACACACCCCATACACACACCATACACACACACACACCATACACACACACACACCATACACACACACACACCATACACACACACACACACCCCATACACACACACACACCCCATACACACACACACACCCCATACACACACACACCATACACACACACACACACCATACACACACACACACACACCATACACACACACACACCATACACACACACACACTCACCATACACACACACACACCATACACACACACACACCCCATACACACACCATACACACACACACACCATACACACACACACACCATACACACACACACACCATACACACACACACACACCCCATACACACACACACACCCC
>NC_091197.1:20123797-20146297 GCF_040958095.1 Procambarus clarkii | reverse complement strand
ATTCGAACCTTGGGCACCATGAATCACTGAGGAGGCGATCAATTATACTCCAAGGATTATTCGAACCTTGGGCACCATGAATCACTGAGGAGGCGATCAATTATACTCCAAGGATTATTCGAACCTTGGGCACCATGAATCACTGAGGAGGCGATCAATTATACTCCAAGGATTATTCGAACCTTGGGCACCATGAATCACTGAGGAGGCGATCAATTATACTCCAAGGATTATTCGAACCTTGGGCACCATGAATCACTGAGGAGGCGATCAATTATACTCCAAGGATTATTCGAACCTTGGGCACCATGAATCACTGAGGAGGCGATCAATTATACTCCAAGGATTATTCGAACCTTGGGCACCATGAATCACTGAGGAGGCGATCAATTATACTCCAAGGATTATTCGAACCTTGGGCACCATGAATCACTGAGGAGGCGATCAATTATACTCCAAGGATTATTCGAACCTTGGGCACCATGAATCACTGAGGAGGCGATCAATTATACTCCAAGGATTATTCGAACCTTGGGCACCATGAATCACTGAGGAGGCGATCAATTATACTCCAAGGATTATTGGAACCTTGGGCACCATGAATCACTGAGGAGGCGATCAATTATACTCCAAGGATTATTGGAACCTTGGGCACCATCAAGACAAGAAAGGATAGAGATGGAAAAATATAAATTGTACGAGATATTGAGATGTATTAGGGCCGAGATGGCAGGAAACGAGGTGGAACTCAGCCGCGGGTTTGACCTTACAATTGTACCAAGAATAGACCTGTTCTGGTACAATTCTCTAATGAAGAGGCAGTGAAGTACATAATGAACAAGCACTTACTCAGAGGCAGCAATGCCCATTACAATGTGTTTATTGAGAGGTATATAACGAAAGATGAACCAATAGCCTCGCAAGGCGATATGGCCAGCACCACACTGGAACACTTGCCTCCGCCCCCCACCCCCGGAGCCGCACCTCCCAGGTCACCCTCCCAAACTATGCCCTCCAATTTCCCCCCCCCCCCTGCTTCAACCCCCCCCCCCCGACAACTTTCATGCCCCCCTCCACAATTGCACTCAACTGAACCTGCTACATCGCAGCCTTCAATGATCAGGATTGATAATATGATTTAATAAGTCTCCGTGGTGTAGTGGTAAGACACTCGCCTGGCGTTCCGCGAGCGCTTTGTCATGGGTTCGTATCCTGGCCGGGGAGGATTTACTGGGCGCAATTCCTTAACTGTAGCCTCTGTTTAACTCAACAGTAAAATGTGTACTTGGTTGTAACAACAATTCTTCGCGGCGGGGATCGTATTCCAGGGACCTGCCCGAAACGCTACGCGTACTAGTGGCTGTACAAGAATGTAACAACTCTTGTATATATCTCAAAAAAAAAAAAAAAATCGGGCCAAGCCATACCCTCCCCAAACCCACCTTCCCACTCTTCCTCCCCTACTACCCCCCCCCCTCGAACTCCCCTGCCCATCTACCTCATTGCCTTCAATTCCAGCTTCCATCGCACCCCTCTTCCCCTCACTCCCAAACCCCACCCAACCCTCACCCCTCTGCACCCCATCTTCCATATAACCCCCTCACCTTTTGACCCCCTAATAATTCCCCCCATCTCCCCCTCTTCTACCCCAAAACCCCCACCTACCCCTGATTCCCCTCCTGACTAATACCTTCTCTTCCACTCCCAGCACCCATGCTCCATTCTTCCTCATCCTCATTCATTCAGAACTTTGTATACCACATATGTCAGACCTTTGCTGGAGTATGCAGCTCCAGCATAGTCTATATCTAGTGAAGCATAAGACTAAATGGGAAAAGGTTCAAAGTTTTGCCACCAGACTAATACCCAAACTGAGGGGCATTAGATACGAGAGGAGACTACGGGAATTTAATCTCACGTCGCAGGAAGACAAGAGAGTTAGGGGGGACATGATCACTACATACAAAAATCTCAAAGGAATTGATATGGTAGACAAAGAGTTTACTTATCACTAGGGGTCACTGGCGGAAATTGAGTACCCAAATGACTCTATACACAGTTTCAAGTGTAAATATGATAGAGCCCAGTAGGCTCAGGAACCTGTATACCAGTTGATTGACAGTTGAGAGGCGGGACCAAAGAGCCAGAGCTTAACCCCCGCAAGCACAATTAGGTGAGTACATAACAAACATGGCACTGCAAGAGGGAGTAGAGACGTCAGCTTCCCCCCCCCCCTTCCCCCGTCCCCCCGTCCCCCCCCCCTCTCCCCCCCAGAACAGACTTAATAGCGCGGGGTGTTGGCTCGTTAATTAATGGCGGCAATTATGTCGTTAACTAATAATGCACTGAGCACCACACACGATAATTAGTTCGTGTCGCCACCCTAAACCCTCACCTTGTTACCTTATTTTAGTATGGCTGCAACAGGTTAGTAAAAGGTGCTTCACGCTAATCTAGTAGGACGTGATGTGACAGTGAGGGGGAGAGGGAGGGAGAGAGAGGGAGAGGGGGAGGGAGAGAGGGAGAGAGGAGAGGGATAGGAGGGAGAGAGAGATTGAGATAGACATGTTGGTTGTGTATTTGTATCACTTCACTAATAACTTATTTATTAAGAACCAATATACTCAAGAGAACACACTGTACCGTGGACAGTGTGTTCACTGTACCGTGGACAGTGTGTACACACTGTACCGCGGACAGTGTGTACACACTGTACCGTGGACAGTGTGTACACACACTGTACCGTGGACAGTGTGTACACACACTGTACCGCGGACAGTGTGTACACACACTGTACCGTGGACAGTGTGTACACACACACTGTACCGTGGACAGTGTGTACACACACACTGTACCGTGGACAGTGTGTACACACACTGTACCGTGGACAGTGTGTACACACACTGTACCGTGGACAGTGTGTACACACACACTGTACCGTGGACAGTGTGTACACACACACTGTACCGTGGACAGTGTGTACACACACACTGTACCGTGGACAGTGTGTACACACACACTGTACCGTGGACAGTGTGTACACACACACTGTACCGTGGACAGTGTGTACACACACACTGTACCGTGGACAGTGTGTACACACACACTGTACCGTGGACAGTGTGTACACACACACTGTACCGTGGACAGTGTGTACACACACACTGTACCGTGGACAGTGTGTACACACACACTGTACCGTGGACAGTGTGTACACACACACTGTACCGTGGACAGTGTGTACACACACACTGTACCGTGGACAGTGTGTACACACACACTGTACCGTGGACAGTGTGTACACACACACTGTACCGTGGACAGTGTGTACACACACACTGTACCGTGGACAGTGTGTACACACACACTGTACCGTGGACAGTGTGTACACACACACTGTACCGTGGACAGTGTGTACACACACACTGTACCGTGGACAGTGTGTACACACACACTGTACCGTGGACAGTGTGTACACACACACTGTACCGTGGACAGTGTGTACACACACACTGTACCGTGGACAGTGTGTACACACACACTGTACCGTGGACAGTGTGTACACACACACTGTACCGTGGACAGTGTGTACACACACACTGTACCGTGGACAGTGTGTACACACACACTGTACCGTGGACAGTGTGTACACACACACTGTACCGTGGACAGTGTGTACACACACACTGTACCGTGGACAGTGTGTACACACACACTGTACCGTGGACAGTGTGTGCACACACACTGTACCGTGGACAGTGTGTACACACACACTGTACCGTGGACAGTGTGTACACACACACTGTACCGTGGACAGTGTGTACACACACACTGTACCGTGGACAGTGTGTACACACACACTGTACCGTGGACAGTGTGTACACACACACTGTACCGTGGACAGTGTGTACACACACACTGTACCGTGGACAGTGTGTACACACACACTGTACCGTGGACAGTGTGTACACACACACTGTACCGTGGACAGTGTGTACACACACACTGTACCGTGGACAGTGTGTACACACACACTGTACCGTGGACAGTGTGTACACACACACTGTACCGTGGACAGTGTGTACACACACACTGTACCGTGGACAGTGTGTACACACACACTGTACCGTGGACAGTGTGTACACACACACTGTACCGTGGACAGTGTGTACACACACACTGTACCGTGGACAGTGTGTACACACACACTGTACCGTGGACAGTGTGTACACACACACTGTACCGTGGACAGTGTGTACACACACACTGTACCGTGGACAGTGTGTACACACACACTGTACCGTGGACAGTGTGTACACACACACTGTACCGTGGACAGTGTGTACACACACACTGTACCGTGGACAGTGTGTACACACACACTGTACCGTGGACAGTGTGTACACACACACTGTACCGTGGACAGTGTGTACACACACACTGTACCGTGGACAGTGTGTACACACACACTGTACCGTGGACAGTGTGTACACACACACTGTACCGTGGACAGTGTGTACACACACACTGTACCGTGGACAGTGTGTACACAATATGCATTTACACAATTTCCCTTTCTCATAAACATTACAAAAGTTTGTTTTCGAATTTTGTGGTTTTGTGGCAGCGTTGCCAGGTGCCGCCAGGGGGACCGCTGCCTGCTGCTAGGCTCCCAGCGAGGTACTAAAGTGCCGCTAGTGGCTGTTGCCTGCTGCTAGGCTCCCAGCGAGGTACTAAAGTGTCGCTAGTGGGTGTTGCCTGCTGCTAGGCTCCCAGCGAGGTACTAAAGTGTCGCTAGTGGGTGTTGCCTGCTGCTAGGCTCCCAGCGAGGTACTAAAGTGTCGCTAGTGGGTGTTGCCTGCTGCTAGGCTCCCAGCGAGGTACTAAAGTGTCGCTAGTGGGTGTTGCCTGCTGCTAGGCTTCCAGGATAAAGACCTTGTTGCCCGCACTACCCCCAACCATGATAAGCAATTTTCCTAAGCTAATGACACTCTCTTACGTCTGCCCGTGTGAGGGCCTCGTGGACGCCGCTGATGACGTGGGGTAAATCTCCCATAAACCCTTGATGGACGCCCATAAACCCCCCCAATAACATGGCTAATCCTGAAAATTTACATTCTTGTCTTACTTACATATCAAAATATTCCATACGGCAACATACGTCTTGAATCCTAGCGAGTGGTGTTGACATTTCCGGAGCGTGGCGCTCTCCACAGAAAACGCGAGCGAACATTAAATGGGAGACGTGTGTAAAGTTGTGGGTGCGCCGCTACTATTTAACTGTTAACGTACTGCCGCACCAGACATACAGTTTACTTCAGACTCTTGCCATAAGATGCTGTGACCGTAAGTTCTCTGGCAGTTATAGACTGGGCTGGAGATTTTTACGAGTCATTCTCTTGGACGTCTTCCTGGCGGGCCGCGGGGAAACTGCTTGTAACACGCTACCCACAAGGATATTATAGATGCCAGGGTTATGGCTCCTTCTCCTCCTTGGGGCTCTTTCTTCATGATCTTCACCTCCTCCTTGTGGCTCTCTTCCTGATATTCACCTCCTCCTTGTGGCTCTTTCTTCCTGATTTTCACCTCCTCCTTGTGGCTCCTTCTTCCTGATCTTCACCTCCTCCTTGGGGCTCTTTCTTCCTGATCTTCACCTCCTCCTTGGGGCTCTTTCTTCCTGATCTTCACCTCCTCCTTGTGGCTCTTTCTTCCTGATCTTCACCACCTCCTTGGGGCTCTTTCTTCCTGATCTTCACCTCCTCCTTGGGGCTCTTTCTGCCTGATCTTCACCTCCTCCTTGGGGCTCTTTCTTCCTGATCTTCACCTCCTCCTTGGGGCTCTGTTCCTGATCTTCACCTCCTCCTTGGGGCTCTTTCTTCCTGATCTTCACCTCCTCCTTGTGGCTCTTTCTTCCTGATCTTCACCACCTCCTTGGGGCTCTTTCTTCCTGATCTTCACCTCCTTGGGGCTCTCTTCCTGATCTTCACCTCCTCCTTGGGGCTCTCTTCCTGATCTTCACCTCCTCCTTGGGGCTCTTTCTTCCTGATCTTCACCTCCTCCTTGTGGCTCTTTCTTCCTGATCTTCACCACCTCCTTGGGGCTCTTTCTTCCTGATCTTCACCTCCTCCTTGGGGCTCTTTCTTCCTGATCTTCACCTCCTCCTTGTGGCTCTTTCTTCCTGATCTTCACCACCTCCTTGGGGCTCTTTCTTCCTGATCTTCACCTCCTCCTTGTGGCTCTTTCTTCCTGATCTTCACCACCTCCTTGGGGCTCTTTCTTCCTGATCTTCACCTCCTCCTTGTGGCGATCTTCCTGATCTTCACCTCCTCCTTGTGGCGATCTTCCTGATCTTCACCTCCTCCTTGTGGCGATCTTCCTGATCTTCACCTCCTCCTTGTGGGTGCTAGTGGTCACGGCCCAGGGGACCACTGGTCACCCCGTCCTCCCCAGGTGACCGCCACCCTCCGCTCACACACTACTCCTCATGGCCATCTCCAGTTTCTGTAAAACTCTATGAAACTTTTTTACAGGATTGTTTAGGAAGATTAACAGTGCTCCATCAGTTGACATTTCGTTTTATAAGTGACTATTACTGTTTTATGATATGACTAGCTGTCCCCGGCCACGCGTTCCTCAACCACAGTAACCCTCGGACAAATGAACAAATTGGTGTTACTGTGTAACACAGTAACTCTTCCCTGTCCCCTCGTCCTCCCCCACCATTCCCCACTCCCCTGTCCCCTCGTCCTCCCCACCATTCCCCACTCCCCTGTCCCTTCGTCCTCCCCCACCATTCCCCACTCCCCTGTCCCCTCGTCCTCCCCCACCATTCCCCACTCCCCTGTCCCCTCGTCCTCCCCCACCATTCCCCACTCCCCTGTCCCCTCGTCCTCCCCCACCATTCCCCACTACCCCATTCCCTAGACTTCCCCATCAATCCCCCGTCACCTTGTCCTCCCTGCCATTCCCCACTCCTTTGTCCGATGCGTTCCAAAATGATCTGATGTTCCAATCAGAAAAATAGGAACATGAAATGATCTGTTGCTCCCATCACTGAAAAATAAGAACAGCTAAAAAAACGAAATGAAAAACTAAAAAAAATTAACTATGCTCACAAAATGAACGGAATGGTAAACAACACGGCTCAATTCAAATGCAATGTCATACGAAATAATTAAGTAAAAATAAAAATAAATAGAAATCTATGAAAATTCAATTTATCAATGCAATCAGAAACATTGAAATGGAATCGTAACATATTTAGTATAGCGTGTGTTGCTATTACGTCCAACAGATCGCGCTGTTTTAATAAAAAAAAACATACTTTTACGTGTCACAGGTGAGGCATGTATATAGCAGATATATATATATATATATATATATATATATATATATATATATATATATATATATATATATATATATATATATAAATGCGTCTATTCGAATGCAACGTTGTGTCAAAATTTCAATGCAATCGTTAAAGAGGTTTCGGAGATTTCCCTTACATGGAAAAACTGTTTAAAAAAAAACATGTTTTTACCTGTCATGGCCATACCATCTATATAGTAGGTATATAAAAACCCGCTCGGATGCGAATGGAACGTTGTGTCAAAATTTCAAAGCAATCGGTGAAGAACTTTCAGATATTAGCGATTTTGAACAAAAACATTTACATTTTTATTTATTAGTATATTTGGTCTCAGTCTTTCTTGTAATTATATGATGTTGAATATGACTAAATGGATAAGATTAATGATTCTAACACGAATCTTCTCAATATTTTTTGTTTTTCTTCACTCTCGGGGGTTGTTGAAAAATTAACTCTCCAAAGTTCATTTTCACACTTTACTTATGGTCTGACGCCTAGAAGCATTTTGCAAGAACACTTCTTACGTTTTCAAAGACTTTTTTTTTTTTTTTTTTTTTTTTACACATACTCAGATCGTATATTCGTTTTTGGATGAAGTGATAGGATACAAATGTCTTTGGATGAGGTGACAAGAAACAAATCAGTGGAAAAAGACAGAACACAAAACATTGGGTATATATAATGGGTATATAACCATATCACCTCACCACCCAAAAACGAATATAAGCACGATCTGGGTATGTAAAAAAATAATTCTTTGAAAACGTAAGAATTGTTTTGTGAAACGCTTCTAGGCGTCAGATTATAAATAAAAAGTGAAAATGAACTTTGAGAGTTAATTTTTCAACTATCCCTGACAGTGAAGAAAAACATAAATATTGAGAAGATTCGCGTCAGAATCATTAATCTTACCCTTATAGTCATATTCAACAACATATGTTGATTTATACACATCATCCATTACGGTAGTGTACTCCCCTATTTGTGCCTGCAGGATCGAGCGTAGACTCTTGAATCCTGCCTTTTTGTCATAGGTTGTTTACAGCAATGACTCCTGTCCCATTTCCCTATCATACCTAGTTTTAAAATATGAATAGAGTTTGTTTCCACAACCTGCTCCTTAAGTGCATTCCATTTTTTTCACTACTCTCACGCTAAAAGAAAAGTTCCTAACATCTCTGTGACTCATCTGAGTTTCCAGCTTCCACTCATGTCCTCTCATTCTGTTACTATTCCCTGTGAATATTTTGTCTATTTCCACTATGTCAATCCCCCCTGAGTATTTTATATGTTACTTTCATATCCCCTCTTTCATATCATATCACCTTTCTTTTTTCTAGTGTCGTAAGGTTCAGTTCCTTGAGGCGCTCTTTATATCCCATCCCTCGTAACTCTGGGACGAGCCTCGTCGTAAACCTCTGAACCTTTTTGCAGTTTCCTTATGCGTTTCTTCAGGTGGGGACTCCACGACGGCGTGGCATATTCTAAGACTGATCTCACGTAGGCAGTGTAAAGCGCCTTAAAAGCCTCCTCACTTAGGTTTCTGAATGATGTTCTAACTTTTGCCAGTGTAGAGTACGCTGCTGTCGTTATCCTATTTATATGTGCCTCGGGAGTTAGATTAGGTGTTACGTCCACTCCCAGGTCTCTTTCTCGCGTCGTCACAGGTAGGCTGTTCCCCTTCATTGTGTACTGTCCCTTTGGTCGCCTGTCACCTGACTCCATTTCCATAACTGTGCGTGTACTCGCCTATTTGTGCTTGTGGGGACTGAGCTCTGGCTCTTCGGTCCTGCATCTCAACTGTCAATCAACGGGTAGTGTGTGTGTGTGTGTGTACTCGCCTGTTTGTACTCACCTGTTTGTGCTTGCGGGGGTTGAGCTTTGGCTCTTTGGTCCCGCCTCACAACTGTCAATCAACTGGTGTACAGATTCCTAAGTCTACTGGGCTCTCTCATATCTACATTTAAAACTGTATGGAGTCAGCCTCCACCACATCACTGCCTAATGCATTCCATCTGTTAACTACTCTGACACTGAAAAGTTCCTTATAACGTCTCTGTGGCTCATGTGGGTACTCAGTTTCCATCTGTGTCCCCTTGTTCGCGTCCCGTCAGTGTTGAATAGTTTATCCTTGTTTACCCGGTCGATTCCCCTGAGGATTTTGTGGGTTGTGATCATGTCCCCCCTTCTCTTCTGTCTTCCAGTGTCGTAAGGTGCAATTCCCGCAGCCTCTCCTCTTAACTCATGCCTCTTAGTTCTGGAATTAGTCTAGTAGCATACCTTTGGACTTTTTCCAGTGTGTGTGTGTGTGTTTACTAGTTGTGTTTACTAGTTGTGTTTTTGCGGGGGTTGAGCTTTGCTCTTTCGGCCCGCCTCTCAACTGTGTGTGTGTGTGTGTGTGTGTGTGTGTGTGTGTGTGTGTGTGTGTGTGTGTGTGTGTGTGCGCGTGTGTGTGTGTGTGTGTGTACTCCCTGCTGCTCATCCATAACAGGAGGCTGAATTTAGCGTATGATAAATGAATGTGTTTGTAGTAGTGTCATCTGCTGTCCCGGATGTGAGTGTGTGTGTACTCACCTATTTCTGCCTGCAGGATCGACCTCTATCTGTTGTACCCCACTTTTCTGGCCGTTGGTTATCTAATGCAATGACTCCTCGCCTATTTCCCCATTATATCTGCTTTTAAAGTTCTGAATGTAGTTAGCCTCTACAACCTGCTCCTTTTGGTCATTCCATTTACTCACTACCCTTAGGCTAAAGAACGTTGTTTTGAAAATAATTATCTGTGTAGCAGGCGGGCAGTTCCAAAAATCGTCGGGGGGGGGGGGGGGGGGGTATAACCCGACCCAACCTGTCTTGGGTCTGGTTATACTCACAATTATATTACTCATTTACATAAATTTATATTCGTCAAAATATTGTTTTTGGTTGTGCAATACAGTAGAACTGCCACTTTGGGTCACCACACCTGTACCGGTGTGTGGAGCCCCACAAGCTGTACCGGTGTGTGGAGCCCCACAAGCTGTACCGGTGTGTGGAGCCCCACAAGCTGTACCGGTGTGTGGAGCCCCACAAGCTGTACCGGTGTGTGGAGCCCCACAAGCTGTACCGGTGTGTGGAGCCCCACAAGCTGTACCGGTGTGTGGAGCCCCACAAGCTGTACCGGTGTGTGGAGCCCCACAAGCTGTACCGGTGTGTGGAGCCCCACAAGCTGTACCGGTGTTTGGAGCCCCACAAGCTGTACCGGTGTTTGGAGCCCCACAAGCTGTACCGGTGTGTGGAGCCCCACAAGCTGTACCGGTGTGTGGAGCCCCACAAGCTGTACCGGTGTGTGGAGCCCCACAAGCTGTACCGGTGTGTGGAGCCCCACAAGCTGTACCGGTGTGTGGAGCCCCACAAGCTGTACCGGTGTGTGGAGCCCCACAAGCTGTACCGGTGTGTGGAGCCCCACAAGCTGTACCGGTGTGTGGAGCCCCACAAGCTGTACCGGTGTGTGGAGCCCCACAAGCTGTACCGGTGTGTGGAGCCCCACAAGCTGTACCGGTGTGTGGAGCCCCACAAGCTGTACCGGTGTGTGGAGCCCCACAAGCTGTACCGGTGTGTGGAGCCCCACAAGCTGTACCGGTGTGTGGAGCCCCACAAGCTGTACCGGTGTGTGGAGCCCCACAAGCTGTACCGGTGTGTGGAGCCCCACAAGCTGTACCGGTGTGTGGAGCCCCACAAGCTGTACCGGTGTGTGGAGCCCCACAAGCTGTACCGGTGTGTGGAGCCCCACAAGCTGTACCGGTGTGTGGAGCCCCACAAGCTGTACCGGTGTGTGGAGCCCCACAAGCTGTACCGGTGTGTGGAGCCCCACAAGCTGTACCGGTGTGTGGAGCCCCACAAGCTGTACCGGTGTGTGGAGCCCCACAAGCTGTACCGGTGTGTGGAGCCCCACAAGCTGTACCGGTGTGTGGAGCCCCACAAGCTGTACCGGTGTGTGGAGCCCCACAAGCTGTACCGGTGTGTGGAGCCCCACAAGCTGTACCGGTGTGTGGAGCCCCACAAGCTGTACCGGTGTGTGGAGCCCCACAAGCTGTACCGGTGTGTGGAGCCCCACAAGCTGTACCGGTGTGTGGAGCCCCACAAGCTGTACCGGTGTGTGGAGCCCCACAAGCTGTACCGGTGTGTGGAGCCCCACAAGCTGTACCGGTGTGTGGAGCCCCACAAGCTGTACCGGTGTGTGGAGCCCCACAACTTGTACCGGTGTACAGGACCCCCCTGGGATAGCGGGAGGACCCCCCTGGGATAGCGGGGGGACCCCCCTGGGAAAGCGGGGGGACCCCCCTGGGATAGCGGGGGGGACCCCCCTGGGATAGCGGGGGACCCCCCCTGGGATAGCGGGGGGACACCCCCCAGGGATAGCGGGAGGACCCCCTGGGATAGCGGGAGGGGGCCCCCCTGGGATAGTGGGAGGGGGCCCCCCTGGGATAGTGGGAGGGGGCCCCCCTGGGATAGTGGGAGGGGGCCCCCCTGGGATAGTGGGAGGGGGCCCCCCCTGGGATAGTGGGAGGGGGCCCCCCTGGGATAGTGGGAGGACCCCCTGGGATACCTGGTTGATGGGGTTCTGGGAGTTCTTCTACTCCCCAAGCCCGGCCCGAGGCCAGGCTTGACTTGTGAGAGTTTGGTCCACCAGGCTGTTGCTTGGAGCGGCCCGCAGGCCCACATACCCACAACAGCCCGGCTGGTCCGGAACTTCTCTTAGAACACAGTCCAGTTTTCTCTTGAAGATGTCCACGGTTGTTCCGGCAATATTTCTTATAGTCGCTGGGAGGACGTTGAACAACCGCGGACCTAGCTCTGATGTTTATACAGTGCTCTCTGATTGTGCCTACGGCACCTCTGCTCCTCGCTGGTTCTATTCTGCATTTTTCTTCCATATCGTTCACTCCAGTATGTTGTTATTTTACTGTGTAGATTTGGGACGTGGCCTTCCAGTATTTTCCATGTGTATATTATTTGATATATCTCTCGTCTCCTTTCTAGCGAGTACATTTTGAGAGCTTTGAGACGATCCCAATAATTTAGGTGCTTTATCACGTCTATGCGTGCCGTATATGTTCTCTGTATTCCCTCTATTTCAGCAATCTCTCCTGCTCTGAAGGGGGAAATGAGTACTGAGCAGTACTCAATACAGGACAACACAAGTGACTTGAAGAGCACAACCATTGTGATGGGATCCCTGGATTTGAAAGTTCTCGTAATCCATCCGATCATTTTTCTGGCTGACGCAAAGGATAGCGGGAGGACCACGGCGAGCGCCCCCGTGGCCCGGCGAGCGCCCCCGTGGCCCGGCGAGCGCCCCCGTGGCCCGGCGAGCGCCCCCGTGGCCCGGCGAGCGCCCCCGTGGCCCGGCGAGCGCCCCCGTGGCCCGGCGAGCGCCCCCGTGGCCCGGCGAGCGCCCCCGTGGCCCGGCGAGCGCCCCCGTGGCCCGGCGAGCGCCCCCGTGGCCCGGCGAGCGCCCCCGTGGCCCGGCGAGCGCCCCCGTGGCCCGGCGAGCGCCCCCGGGGCCCGGCGAGCGCCCCCGGGGCCCGGCGAGCGCCCCCGGGGCCACCGCTGGTGAAGCAGCAGCTTAATAATCCATTTAGCTTAACTGGGCTTCACATTGTGCCCGGATATTCATGAAGAACATTTGCCTATTGATGTATTCCTTCTGTCACCCGCGGCGCTCACTCTCCCTTCTGACGGGTTGCTCCCCCCCACCTGGCTTGTTCCTCCTGGCTTGTTCCTCCTGGCTTGTTCAACCTGGCTTGTTCCACCTGGCTGTGTCGCTTGTTCCACCTGGCTGTATCGCTTGTCCCACCTGGCTTGTCCCACCTGGCTGTGTCGCGTGTCCCACCTGGCTGTGTCGCGTGTCCCACCTGGCTGTGTCACGTGTCCCTCCTGGCTGTGTCGCTTGGCCCACCTGGCTGTGTCGCGTGTCCCACCTGGCTGTGTCGCGTGTCCCACCTGGCTGTGTCGCGTGTCCCACCTGGCTTGTCCCACCTGGCTGTCGCGTGTCCCACCTGGCTTGTCCCACCTGGCTGTGTCGCGTGTCCCACCTGGCTTGTCCCACCTGGCTGTGTCGCGTGTCCCACCTGGCTGTGTCGCGTGTCCCACCTGGCTTGTCCCACCTGGCTGTGTCGCGTGTCCCACCTGGCTGTGTCGCGTGTCCCACCTGGCTTGTCCCACCTGGCTGTGTCGCGTGTCCCACCTGGCTGTGTCGCGTGTCCCACCTGGCTGTGTCGCGTGTCCCACCTGGCTGTGTCGCGTGGCCCACCTGGCTGTGTCGCGTGGCCCACCTGGCTGTGTCGCGTGTCCCACCTGGCTTGTCCCACCTGGCTGTGTCGCGTGTCCCACCTGGCTGTGTCGCGTGTCCCACCTGGCTGTGTCGCGTGTCCCACCTGGCTGTGTCGCGTGTCCCACCTGGCTGTGTCGCGTGTCCCACCTGGCTGTGTCGCGTGTCCCACCTGGCTTGTCCCACCTGGCTGTCGCGTGTCCCACCTGGCTTGTCCCACCTGGCTGTGTCGCGTGTCCCACCTGGCTTGTCCCACCTGGCTGTGTCGCGTGTCCAACCTGGCTGTGTCGCGTGTCCCACCTGGCTTGTCCCACCTGGCTGTGTCGCGTGTCCCACCTGGCTGTGTCGCGTGTCCCACCTGGCTGTGTCGCGTGTCCCACCTGGCTGTGTCGCGTGGCCCACCTGGCTGTGTCGCGTGGCCCACCTGGCTGTGTCGCGTGTCCCACCTGGCTTGTCCCACCTGGCTGTGCCGCGTGTCCCACCTGGCTGTGTCGCGTGTCCCACCTGGCTGTGTCGCGTGTCCAAACCTGGCTGTGTCGCGTGTCCAAACCTGGCTGTGTCGCGTGTCCAAACCTGGCTGTGTCGCGTGTCCAAACCTGGCTGTGTCGCGTGTCCAAACCTGGCTGTGTCGCGTGTCCAAACCTGGCTGTGTCGCGTGTCCAAACCTGGCTGTGTCGCGTGTCCAAACCTGGCTGTGTCGCGTGTCCAAACCTGGCTGTGTCGCGTGTCCAAACCTGGCTGTGTCGCGTGTCCAAACCTGGCTGTGTCGCGTGTCCAAACCTGGCTGTGTCGCGTGTCCAAACCTGGCTGTGTCGCGTGTCCAAACCTGGCTGTGTCGCGTGTCCAAACCTGGCTGTGTCGCGTGTCCAAACCTGGCTGTGTCGCGTGTCCAAACCTGGCTGTGTCGCGTGTCCAAACCTGGCTGTGTCGCGTGTCCAAACCTGGCTGTGTCGCGTGTCCAAACCTGGCTGTGTCGCGTGTCCCACCTGGCTGTGTCGCGTGTCCCTCCTGGCTTGTCCCACCTGGCTGTGCCGCGTGGCCCACCTGGCTGTGTCGCGTGTCCCACCTGGCTTGTCCCACCTGGCTGTGTCGCGTGTCCCACCTGGCTTGTCCCACCTGGCTGTGTCGCATGTCCCACCTGGCTTGTCCCACCTGGCTTGTCCCACCTGGCTGTGTCGCGTGTCCCACCTGGCTTGTCCCACCTGGCTTGTCCCACCTGGCTGTGTTGCGTGTCCCACCTGGCTTGTCCCACCTGGCTGTGTCGCGTGTCCCACCTGGCTTGTCCCACCTGGCTGTGTCGCGTGTCCCACCTGGCTTGTCCCACCTGGCTTGTCCCACCTGGCTTGTCCCACCTGGCTTGTCCCACCTGGCTGTCGCGTGTCCCACCTGGCTTGTCCCACCTGGCTGTGTCGCGTGTCCCACCTGGCTGTGTCGCGTGTCCCACCTGGCTGTGTCGCGTGTCCCACCTGGCTGTGTCGCGTGGCCCACCTGGCTGTGTCGCGTGGCCCACCTGGCTGTGTCGCGTGTCCCACCTGGCTTGTCCCACCTGGCTGTGTCGCGTGTCCCACCTGGCTGTGTCGCGTGTCCAAACCTGGCTGTGTCGCGTGTCCAAACCTGGCTGTGTCGCGTGTCCAAACCTGGCTGTGTCGCGTGTCCAAACCTGGCTGTGTCGCGTGTCCAAACCTGGCTGTGTCGCGTGTCCAAACCTGGCTGTGTCGCGTGTCCAAACCTGGCTGTGTCGCGTGTCCAAACCTGGCTGTGTCGCGTGTCCAAACCTGGCTGTGTCGCGTGTCCAAACCTGGCTGTGTCGCGTGTCCAAACCTGGCTGTGTCGCGTGTCCAAACCTGGCTGTGTCGCGTGTCCAAACCTGGCTGTGTCGCGTGTCCAAACCTCGCTGTGTCGCGTGTCTAAACCTGGCTGTGTCGCGTGTCCAAACCTGGCTGTGTCGCGTGTCCCTCCTGGCTTGTCCCACCTGGCTGTGCCGCGTGGCCCACCTGGCTGTGTCGCGTGTCCCACCTGGCTTGTCCCACCTGGCTGTGTCGCGTGTCCCACCTGGCTTGTCCCACCTGGCTGTGTCGCATGTCCCACCTGGCTTGTCCCACCTGGCTGTATCGCGTGTCCCACCTGGCTTGTCCCACCTTGCTTGTCCCACCTGGCTGTGTTGCGTGTCCCACCTGGCTTGTCCCACCTGGCTGTGTCGCGTGTCCCACCTGGCTGTGTCGCGTGTCCCACCTGGCTGTGTCGCTTGGCCCACCTGGCTGTGTCGCGTGTCCCACCTGGCTGTGTCGCTTGGCCCACCTGGCTGTGTCGCGTGTCCCCGCTGGCTGTGTCGCTTGGCCCACCTGGCTTGTCCCACCTGGCTGTGTCGCGTGTCCCACCTGGCTGTGTCGCGTGTCCCACCTGGCTGTGTCGCGTGTCCCACCTGGCTGTGTCGCGTGTCCCACCTGGCTGTGCCGCGTGTCCCACCTGGCTGTGTCGCGTGTCCAAACCTGGCTGTGTCGCGTGTCCAAACCTGGCTGTGTCGCGTGTCCAAACCTGGCTGTGTCGCGTGTCCCACCTGGCTGTGTCGCGTGTCCCACCTGGCTGTGTCGCGTGTCCCACCTGGCTGTGTCGCGTGTCCCACCTGGCTTGTCCCACCTGGCTGTGCCGCGTGGCCCACCTGGCTGTGTCGCGTGTCCCACCTGGCTGTGTCGCTTGGCCCACCTGGCTGTGTCGCGTGTCCCACCTGGCTTGTCCCACCTGGCTGTGCCGCGTGGCCCACCTGGCTGTGTCGCGTGTCCCACCTGGCTTGTCCCACCTGGCTGTGTCGCGTGTCCCACCTGGCTGTGTCGCGTGTCCCACCTGGCTGTGCCGCGTGTCCCACCTGGCTGTGCCGCGTGTCCCACCTGGCTGTGTCGCGTGGCCCCACCTGGCTGTGTCGCGTGGCCCCACCTGGCTGTGTCGCTTGTCCCACCTGGCTGTGTCGCGTGTCCCACCTGGCTGTGTCGCGTGTCCCACCTGGCTGTGTCGCGTGTCCCACCTGGCTGTGTCGCGTGTCCCACCTGGCTGTGTCGCGTGTCCCACCTGGCTGTGTCGCGTGTCCCACCTGGCTGTGTCGCGTGTCCCACCTGGCTGTGTCGCGTGTCCCACCTGGCTGTGCCGCGTGTCCCACCTGGCTGTGCCGCGTGTCCCACCTGGCTGTGCCGCGTGTCCCACCTGGCTGTGCCGCGTGTCCCACCTGGCTGTGCCGCGTGTCCCACCTGGCTGTGTCGCGTGGCCCCACCTGGCTGTGTCGCTTGGCCCACCTGGCTAATGTCACATGTTCCGTGACACTGACATAAAGCAAATGTTGCCCGGTAACTATTTATTTTAATAATTCAAAGCAGTTTTTAATAATTAAGATTATTTACAGATTTCTTTAAAATTCACAAATTTTCTGATATTCACACTACAGCCGTACTACCATAAACACCAGAGTTGAGGTGTTCCTCCTCTCCTGCCCCCGCCCCGTCATGCCCAACACCCAACTTGCTACACACAAACCAAACGGCCAACTATTTTATTTGAAAAAAATGATGAAAAGAAGAGAGAGAGATTGAGACAATTACATAGAAAGAGATGAAGAGAGACACAGAGAGAGGGGATGGGACGGGGGGAGGGAATGGTGCCCCACCATTTGGACATGGGGATTGAACGCCGGAGAGAGAGGGAGCATCGCCCCCTCCCTCCCCCCCCCCATCATTAGTAAACGCTAGAGCTTCCTCGGTAACTCAGAAAAGTTGAGGAAGAAAGTCTTAAAACATGAGAATATTGTGCTGAACATTAGCGACTTGACAAAGCTGAGTACGAACACCAGGTATAAAACCTGGGAGGTCTTATACCCGGTGAGGAGAGGCTGGGAGGTCTTGGAAGGTGCTGGGAGGTCTTGGAAGGTGCTGGGAGGTCTTGGAAGGTGCTGGGAGGTCTTGGAAGGTGCTGGGAGGTCTTGGAAGGTGCTGGGAGGTCTTGGAAGGTGCTGGGAGGTCTTGGAAGGGTGCTGAGAGGTCCCAGCAAGGAACGCCGGGTGCTGGGGAGGCCCCCAGCTAGGAGCGCCGGGTGCTGGGGAGGCCCCCAGCTAGGAGCGCCGGGTGCTGGGCAGGCCCCAGCTAGGAGCGCCGGGTGCTGGGCAGGCCCCAGCTAGGAGCGCCGGGTGCTGGGCAGGCCCCAGCACCTCCCACATGGGACCAACACCCTCCCCCCCTCCCCACAGATCTTGCAGCATTCACTGTTACATAAGCGTTACATGGATTCTATTTAATATTCAAAATTGCAATTTTACTGAGGCTTAAAGCTTCATGTTTGCTATTGCACAGATGATGATCTCTTGCACAACATTGTGAGCTGTGTAAATAATTTGTTGTTCTGCAATGCTACATCGTGTATAGTTTTGCATTGAATATTGTGGGCTGGTTGTTGTGGAGAGGTCCTCATGTTGCGGTTACCTTTGGTCTTTTGCGTGTTCTCTAGTTGGATATTTACCTGATTGTACCTGAGGGTCGCCATCTCTCTAGTGTTCTCGACGAGGGCAGAACGCTGGCGGCTTGTCAAAGAACCCCCAATTCGTCCTGATTTTAAATTGCAGCAGTGTTTTTTTCCCATTTACGGCTTCGGCGGGTAGGCGGTTCCAAAGGTTTATAACCCTCTAGGGTGAAATAGCGTCTTCTATCTTCTTGAAACCGTTGCTCCTTATCTGTGTTACATCTGACCTTTTGAAGTGGTCTGGATCAATATCCTCCAAATTGTTCACTAGTTTAAAAGTTTCTATAAGATCCGCCCTGTCGTGTGTGGCTAGTAGTGTTGTCAGCCGGGTGGCGCTCAACCGTCCTGTCGTGTGTGGCTAGTAGTGTTGTCAGCCGGGTGGCTCTCAACCGTCGTGTGTGGCTAGTAGTGTTGTCAGCCGGGTGGCTCTCAACCGTCGTGTGTGGCTAGTAGTGTTGTCAGCCGGGTGGCTCTCAACCGTCGTGTGTAGCTAGTAGTGTTGTCAGCCGGGTGGCTCTCAACCGTCGTGTGTGGCTAGTAGTGTTGTCAGCCGGGTGGCTCTCAACCGTCGTGTGTGGCTAGTAGTGTTGTCAGCCGGGTGGCTCTCAACCGTCGTGTGTAGCTAGTAGTGTTGTCAGCCGGGTGGCTCTCAACCGTCGTGTGTGGCTAGTAGTGTTGTCAGCCGGGTGGCTCTCAACCGTCGTGTGTGGCTAGTAGTGTTGTCAGCCGGGTGGCTCTCAACCGTCGTGTGTAGCTAGTAGTGTTGTCAGCCGGGTGGCTCTCAACCGTCGTGTGTGGCTAGTAGTGTTGTCAGCCGGGTGGCTCTCAACCGTCGTGTGTGGCTAGTAGTGTTGTCAGCCGGGTGGCTCTCAACCGTCGTGTGTGGCTAGTAGTGTTGTCAGCCGGGTGGCTCTCAACCGTCGTGTGTGGCTAGTAGTGTTGTCAGCCGGGTGGCCCTCAACCGTGCTGGTGCAACCCGTTCTCGCACTTTAAGTCAATATTGACTTATTAAATACGTGCATATGTGACATACTAATTTATTGTGAATATTTTTAGTTTACCTTGAAAAGCTTCATAGAAAACACCGACCTTACCTAACCTTCTTAGTATAAGCATCTTATTGCTTCGTAATTACAATTATTACTTAACCTGTACCAATAATTGGTTAAGTAATAATTGTAATTACGAAGCAATAAGATGCTTATCTTAACATACTAAGAAGGTTAGGTAAGGTCGGTGTTTTCTATGAAGCTTTTCAAGGTAAACTAAAATATTCACTAAATTAGTATGTCACATATGCATTTATTTAATAAGTCAATATTGACTTAAAGAAAGTGCGAGAACGGGTTGCCTGGTGCGAGGGTTCACTTAGTCCGGGAGAAGTTTTGTCGCCTCGTCTCCAACTTTTTTCAAAGCAGCTGCATGTCCTCCTGCAGGCGAGGTCTCCGTGCTGGGATACAGTAGTCCAGGCTTGGGGGCGCACAACACATTTATACAGGGAAATAATAACTCATTGTGTCAGGGGGACAGGTAGCCATTGTATATATACATGTAAGGTTTATATCGAGGTTCTCCCTAAGGTCGAATTACTGACCTTCCCTAGAACTCAACCCCACAAAAAAACTGACTTAATACCTACTTACTGCTAGGAGAAGAGGAAATTAAGTGATATAAAATGCCGCCAAACATTTTTGTCTCGCCCGGGATTCGAACCCGGAATTCTAGATTGTGAGTCAAGAACGAACCCGACTGTAATTGCCTTGTTTGCCTTGAAGTCAAATGTTCGTTTGACTATTCCTGTTTTTTTTTTGTTTTTTTTACTGCAACTTCTGCTTATTGTTCAACTTTCAGTGGTTTGTGGAGTGTGACTGTGAGGTTGATGTGTTGATGAGTGAGCTGCGAGGGACTGTGAGGTTGATGTGTTCATGAGTGAGCCGCGAGGGACTGTGAGCTTGATGTGTTCATGAGTGAGCTGCGAGGGACTGTGAGGTTGATGTGTTCATGAGTGAGCCGCGAGGGACTGTGAGCTTGATGTGTTCATGAGTGAGCTGCGAGGGACTGTGAGCTTGATGTGTTCATGAGTGAGCTGCGAGGGACTGTGAGGTTGATGTGTTGATGAGTGAGCTGCGAGGGACTGTGAGGTTGATGTGTTGATGAGTGAGCTGCGAGGGACTGTGAGGTTGATGTGTTCATGAGTGAGCCGCGAGGGACTGTGAGCTTGATGTGTTCATGAGTGAGCTGCGAGGGACTGTGAGCTTGATGTGTTCATGAGTGAGCTGCGAGGGACTGTGAGGTTGATGTGTTCATGAGTGAGCTGCGAGGGACTGAGAGCTTGATGTGTTCATGAGTGAGCTGCGAGGGACTGTGAGGTTGATGTGTTCATGAGTGAGCTGCGAGGGACTGTGAGCTTGATGTGTTCATGAGTGAGCTGCGAGGGACTGTGAGGTTGATGTGTTCATGAGTGAGCTGCGAGGGACTGAGAGCTTGATGTGTTGATGAGTGAGCTGCGAGGGACTGTGAGGTTGATGTGTTCATGAGTGAGCTGCGAGGGTCTGTGAGGTTGATGTGTTGATGAGTGAGCTGCGAGGGTCTGTGAGGTTGATGTGTTCATGAGTGAGCTGCGAGGGTCTGTGAGGTTGATGTGTTGATGAGTGAGCTGCGAGGGTCTGTGAGGTTGATGTGTTGATGAGTGAGCTGCGAGGGTCTGTGAGGTTGATGTGTTGATGAGTGAGCTGCGAGGGTCTGTGAGGTTGATGTGTTGATGAGTGAGCTGCGAGGGTCTGTGAGGTTGATGTGTTGATGAGTGAGCTGCGAGGGTCTGTGAGGTTGATGTGTTGATGAGTGAGCTGCGAGGGTCTGTGAGGTTGATGTGTTGATGAGTGAGCTGCGAGGGTCTGTGAGGTTGATGTGTTGATGAGTGAGCTGCGAGGGTCTGTGAGGTTGATGTGTTGATGAGTGAGCTGCGAGGGTCTGTGAGGTTGATGTGTTGATGAGTGAGCTGCGAGGGTCTGTGAGGTTGATGTGTTGATGAGTGAGCTGCGAGGGTCTGTGAGGTTGATGTGTTGATGAGTGAGCTGCGAGGGTCTGTGAGGTTGATGTGTTCATGAGTGAGCCGCGAGGGACTGTGAGGTTGATGTGTTGATGAGTGAGCTGCGAGGGACTGTGAGGTTGATGTGTTCATGAGTGAGCTGCGAGGGACTGTGAGGTTGATGTGTTCATGAGTGAGCTGCGAGGGACTGTGAGGTTGATGTGTTCATGAGTGAGCTGCGAGGGACTGTGAGGTTGATGTGTTCATGAGTGAGCTGCGAGGGTCTGTGAGGTTGATGTGTTCATGAGTGAGCTGCGAGGGTCTGTGAGGTTGATGTGTTCATGAGTGAGCTGCGAGGGTCTGTGAGGTTGATGTGTTCATGAGTGAGCTGCGAGGGTCTGTGAGGTTGATGTGTTCATGAGTGAGCTGCGAGGGACTGTGAGGTTGATGTGTTCATGAGTGAGCTGCGAGGGACTGTGAGGTTGATGTGTTCATGAGTGAGCTGCGAGGGACTGTGAGGTTGATGTGTTCATGAGTGAGCTGCGAGGGACTGTGAGGTTGATGTGTTCATGAGTGAGCTGCGAGGGACTGTGAGGTTGATGTGTTCATGAGTGAGCTGCGAGGGACTGTGAGGTTGATGTGTTCATGAGTGAGCTGCGAGGGACTGTGAGGTTGATGTGTTCATGAGTGAGCTGCGAGGGACTGTGAGGTTGATGTGTTCATGAGTGAGCTGCGAGGGACTGTGAGGTTGATGTGTTCATGAGTGAGCTGCGAGGTAATGTTGTTGAGGTGGGAGTTGTGATGCACGTTGTGATGCCCCTCATGCAAGGTGTTGTATGTGTCCATATTAACAAGTATATGTTAGTCTTGCGACTACTTGTAGAGTCCACGGAGAGCTCTTTGTGAGGGCCTCAACATCACTGACACTTCCTGCTTTATCACTAATGTTGTTGTCATTTACAAACTTGATGATGTGGTCTGTAATATTCTCATCTATTAGAAAATCAGTAGGAGCCATGAGGAGGATTCGAACCTATGCTCTGGGTACTCCCAAGCAAACGCCTTGGACCACTACACCACGACATGGTCAGAAAGCATTGCAACCTGGGATTTAACTGAATCTTCTAGTGTTCCTGAGGCCTGTGGTGATCTAAGGCGTTTGTATGGGAGTACCCAGATCATAGGTTCGAATCCTCCACATGGCTCTTACTGATCCTCTCATTGATACATCACGTTAATGTATTCTCATTTATGTCATTGATGTATATGACAACATTAAGGGTTGGCCCC
>NC_091197.1:20121539-20123297 GCF_040958095.1 Procambarus clarkii | reverse complement strand
TGACTTTCTTCTGTCCATCCTCAGTTTTCTGTTATTCCACCTAAGTAGGGAAACAGTGAGGGGTCCGGGATAGGAGGGCGTAGGAAGGGGGATTGGGAGAGGGCTGGGAGGATCTGGTACGGGGAGGCTTGGAGGGTCTGGAGTTGTGTGGCTGAGAGGGTCGGGAGGTTGAGGGTCAATTATGGCATGGGATGGGGGATGTGATGGGTGGGAGGGAGGTCAGGGGTTCGGGAATGAAGGGTAGTCTGGTGTGGGAGGGATTGGGGTTTAGGGGGTGGTGTAGGAAGGAAAGCTAGGGGTGTGGGAACAGGAAGAGCCTGGAGTGGGAAAAGGGGTTGGGGAATAAGTAGGGCATGGGGGAGGGGGAGGACCTGGGGGTCGGGGAGCTGGACATGTGTGTACTCACCTATTTTTACTCGCCTATTTGTGCCTGCAGGATCGACCATTGACTCTTGGATCCCGCCTTTCTAGCCATCGGTTGTTTACAGCAATGACTCCTGTCCCATTTCCCTATCATATCTAATTTTAAAATTATGAATAGAGTTTGCTTCCACAACCTGCTCCTTAAGTGCATTCCATTTTTCACTACTCTCACGCTAAAAGAAAACTTCCTAACATCTCTGTGACTCATCTTCCACCCATGTCCCCTCGTTCTGTCACTATTCCGTGTGAACAATTCGTCTATTTCCACTTTGTCAATTCACCCAAGTTTTTTATACGTTCCTATCATATCCCCCCCCCTCTCCCTTCTTTTTTCTAGTGTCGTAAAGTTCAGTTCCTTCAGGCGCTCTTCATATCCTATCTCTCGTAACTCTAGGACGATCCTCGTCGCAAATTTCAGAACCTTTTCCAATTACCTTGAGTGTTTCTTCTGTTAGGGATTCCATGATGAGGCGGCATACTCTAAGACTGGTCTCACGTAGGCAGTGTAAAGCGCCCTAAATGCCTCCTTTCTTAAGTTTCTGAATGATGATCTAACTTTCGCCAGTGTAGAGTACGCTGCTGTCGTTATCCTATTTATATGTGCCTCAGGAGTTAAATTAGGTGTTACGTCCACGCCCAGGTCTCTTTCTCGCGTCGTCACAGGTAGGCAGTTCCCTTTCATTGTGTACTGTCCCTTTGGTCTCCTATCACCTGATCCCATTTCCGTAATTTTACATTTGCTCTTGTTGAACTCCTGTAGGAATTTCTCTGACCATCTTTGCAACCTGTTCAAGCCCTCTTGGAGGATCCTACAATCCTCATCTGTCACAACTCTTCTCAATAATATTTCGTCATCCGCGAACATAGACATGTAGGATTCTACTCCTGTAAACATGTCATTAACGTATATGAAATAGAATTGGTCCCAGCACCGATCCTTGAGACTCTCCACTCGTTACTGTTCGCCAGTCCGACTTCTCGCCCCTTACCATTACTCTCTGGCTCCTTCCTGTTAGGTAGTTGACCCATGCTAGGGCCTTTCCGCTTACTCCTGCCTGCCTCTCAAGTTTGAATAGCAGTCTCATGTGCGGTACTGTATCAA
The DNA here is from genome assembly GCF_040958095.1 of Procambarus clarkii. Taxonomy (NCBI): domain Eukaryota; kingdom Metazoa; phylum Arthropoda; class Malacostraca; order Decapoda; family Cambaridae; genus Procambarus; species Procambarus clarkii. The sequence goes on along the minus strand of NC_091197.1, from coordinate 20,121,772 downwards.
AGGCCTTCTGGCAGTCCAGAAATATACAGTCTGCCCATCCATCTCTGTCCTGCCTTATCCTTGTTATTTTATCATAGAATTGCAGAAGGTTTGTTAGGCAAGATTTCCCTGTCCAGAACCCATGTTGGCGTTTGTTTACAAACCCAATGCTCTCCAGGTGTGCAACAAGTCTTAGCTTAATTATTCTTTCAAGTATTTTACAGAGGATGCTTGTCAGTGATACGGGTCTGTAG
>NC_091197.1:20091539-20119039 GCF_040958095.1 Procambarus clarkii | reverse complement strand
CCCTCCCCCCTCTCTCTCTCTCTCCTCCCTCCCTCCCCCCTCTCTCTCTCTCTCCTCCCTCCCTCCCCCCTCTCTCTCTCTCTCCTCCCTCCCTCCCCCCCCTCTCTCTCTCTCCTCCCTCCCTCCCCCCCTCTCTCTCTCTCTCCTCCCTCCCTCCCTCCCCCCTCTCTTTCTCTCTCCTCCCTCCCCCCCTCTCTCTCTCTCTCTCCTCCCTCCCCCCCTCTCTCTCTCTCTCCTCCCTCCCTCCCCCCCTCTCTCTCTCTCTCTCCTCCCTCCCCCCACCTCTCTCTCTCTCTCTCTCTCTCCTCCCTCTCTCTCTCTCCTCCCTCCCCCCCCCCTCTCTCCTCCCTCCCCCCCCCCTCTCTCCTCCCTCCCTCCCCTCTCTCCTCCCTCCCTCCCCCCCTCTCTCTCTCTCCTCCCTCCCCCCCCCTCTCTCTCTCTCCTCCCTCCCCCCCTCTCTCTCTCTCCTCCCTCCCCCCCTCTCTCTCTCTCTCTGTCTCTGTCTCTTTGTGTGTGTGTGTGTGTGTGTGTGTGTGTGTGTATGTATGTATGTATGTATGTATGTATGTATGTATGTATGTATGTGTGTGTGTTGGGACCCTGCGAATAACCAGAGAGAGAGAGGGGATGGGGGGGGGTGTAGGTAGGTCAGCAGAGGGCTTTGGTACTGACTGTTTGAGGGAGGGAATATGTGTACCGAGACAGTGGGAGGGACGGGAGTGGGTACTGAGGCCATGAGAGGAATATATATATACCCCATACCCACATGCAAGTGATGGGGTAAAAGGCACAGATGCCCACAATGTGCTCAGAAACGTGAGCTATTGAAGGGTGGGGGGGGGGGGGGGGAAGTGTCCCATCCCATTTGCCCTAAACTCTCAATGTACCACAACAGCTCCCTTGTACACTCTGCCCTCAGCCCCACCCGCAACTTACCCTCTATAGGAGTCATCAAGTTATAATAGCTGGCTCAGGAACAGTTATGAGAGTTTGAGGTGATGTTATCTTGGTGGGTGTGTGTGTGTGTGTGTGTGTGTGTGTGTGTGATGTACTCACCTAATTGTATTCACCTAATTGTGCTTGCGGTGGTTGAGCTTTGTCTCTTTGGTCCCGCCTCTCAACTGTCAATCAACAGGTGTACAGATTCCTGAGCCTACTGGGCTCTATCATATCTACATTTGAAACTGTGTATGGAGTCAGCCTCCACCACATCACTGCCTAGTGCATTCCATTTGTTAACTACTCTGTCACTGAAAAAATGCTTTCTAACGTCTCTGTGATTCATCTGGGTACTAAGTTTCCACCTGTGTCCCCTTGTTCGTGTCCTAACCGTGCTGAAGAGTTTGTCTTTGTCCACCCTGTCAATTCCCCTGAGAATTTTGTAGGTGGTTATCATGTCTCCCCTTACTCTTCTGTTTTCCAGGGACGTGAGGTTCTGCTCCTTTAGCCTTTCCTCGTAGCTCATTCCTCTCAGTTTCGGGACGAGCCTGGTGGCATACAGCTGAATCTTCTCTAACTTTGTCTTGCTTTTAACTAGGTATGGACTCCAGGCTGGAGCTGCATACTCCAGGATTGGTCTTACATAAGTGGTATACAGGATCCTGAACGATTCCTTACACAAGTTTCTAAAAGCAGTTCTTATGTTGGCCAGTCTAGCATATGCCGCTGATGATATTCTTTTCATGTGGGCCTCTGGGGACAGGTTCGGTGTGATATCAACCCCCAGATCTTTCTCTTTATTTGACTCGTGCAGGATTTCACCTCCCAGGTGGTACCTTGTGTTCAGCCTCCTGCTCCCTTCGCCTAATTTCATTACCTTACACTTTCCTGAGTTGAACTTTAGCAGCCATTTTCTAGACCATTCCTCCAGTTTGTCCAGGTCATCCTGTAGTCTCTGTCTATCTTCATCCGTCTTGATTCTTCTCATAATTTTTGCATCATCAGCAAACATCGAGAGGAACGAGTCTATACCCTCCGGAAGATCGTTTACATATATTAGAAACAGGATGGGTCCAAGTACTGAGCCCTGTGGGACTCCGCTGGTGACATCTCGCCACTCAGATGTCTCGCCCCCTCACCGTTACTCGCTGTTTCCTGTTGCTTAAGTACTCCTTTATCCACTGCAGCACCTTCCCTTTTACTCCTGCCTGTTGCTTCAACTTTTTAACAGCCTTTTATGGGATACTGTGTCAAAGGCTTTCTGGCAGTCCAGGAAAATGCAGTCGGCCCACCCTTCTCTTTCCTGCCTAATTTTTGTTGCCTGGTCGTAGAATTCTATTAAACCTGTGAGGCACGATTTACCCTCCCTGAACCCATGTTGGTGGTGCGTTACAAAGTTATTCCCTCCAGATGCTCTACGAGCCTTTTCCTTACGATCTTCTCAGTCACCTTCCATGGTATACAAGTTAGGGAAACTGGCCTGTAGTTCAGTGCCTCTTGCCTGTCACCCTTCTTGTATATTGGGACTACGTTAGCTGTCTTCCAACTTTCTGGTAAGTCTCCTGTTTCCAGTGACCTGTTATACACCATAGATAGTGGTACACTTAGTGCTTCTGCACCTTCCTTTAGTGTCCATGGTGAGATTCTGTCAGGCCCAACAGCCTTTTTCACATCCAGCTCCAGTAGACACCTTTTGACCTCATCACTGGTGAGGTTAAATTCCTCCAAGGTTGCTTGGTTTGCCGCCTCCTCATTTAGTGCAGGGGCTTCTCCTTGTTCTATTGTGAAGACCTCCTGGAATCTCTTTTTGATTTCTTCACACATCTCCTTGTCATTTTCTGTGTATATGTTCTCCCCTATTCGCAGTTTCATCACTTGTTCCTTCACTGCTGTTTTCCTCCTGATGTGGCTGTGGAGCAGCTTTGGTTGGGTCTTGGCTTTACTCGCGATGTCATTTTCAAACTGTCTCTCTGCTTCCCTCCTCACTCTGAGGTACTCATTTCTGGCCCTCTGGTATCTCTCTCTTCTGTGTGTGTGTGTGTGTGTGTGTGTGTGTGTGTGTGTGTGTGTGTGGTGTACTCACTTATTTGTTCTCGCCTATTTGTGCTTGCGGGGGTTGAGCTTGGGCTCTTTGGTCCCGCCTCTCAACTGTCAATCAACTGGTGTAAAGGTTCCTGAGCCTATTGGGCTCTATCATATCTACATTTAAAACTGTGTATGGAGTCAGCCTCCACCACATCACTGCCTAATGCATTCCACCTGTTAACTACTCTGACACTGAAATTGTTCTTTCTAACGTCCCTGTGGCTCATGTGGGTACTCAGTTTCCACCTGTGTCCCCTTGTTCGCGTACCACCAGTGTTGAATAGTTTATCCTTGTCTACCCTGTCAATTCTCCTGGGGATTTTTTTAGGTATTGATCATGCCTCCCCTTACTCTTCTGTCTCCCACTGTCGTAAGGTGCATTTCCCGCAGTCTTTCCTCGTAACTCATGCCTCTTAGTTCTGGGACTAGTCTAGTGGTATACCTCTGAACTTTTTCCAGCTTCGTCTTGTGCTTGAAAAGGTACGGGCTCCAAGCTGGGGCTGCATACTCCAGGATTGGTCTTACGTATGTGGTGTACAAGATTCTGAAAGATTCCTTACACAGGTTCCTGAAGGCTGTTCTGATGTTAGCCAGCCTCGCATATGCCGCAGATGTTATTTTTTTATGTGGGCTTCAGGAGACAGGTTTGGCGTGATATCAACTCCCAGATCTTTCTCTCTGTCCGTTTCATGAAGTGCTTCATCTCCTATTCTGTATCCTGTGTCTGGCCTCCTGTTTCCACTGCCTAGTTTCATTACTTTGCATTTACTCGGGTTGAACTTTATCAGCCATTTGTAGGACCATTCATTCAGTCTGTCTAGGTCATCTTGTAGCCTCCTATATATACTATCATATCGTATACTATCATCCTCTGTTTCAATCCTCCTCATAATTTTTGCATCATCAGCAAACATTGAGAGAAAAAAGTCTATACCCTCTGGGAGATCATTTACATGTATCAGAAACAGTATAGGTCCAAGGACTGACCCCTGCGGGACTCCACTTGTGACGTCTCGCCAATCTGAGACCTCATCCCTCACAGTGACTCGTTGTTTCCTGTTGCTTAGGTACTCCTTTATCCAATGGAGTACCTTCCCTTTCACTCCAGCCTGCATCTCCAGTTTTTTCACTAGCCTCTTGTGTGGCATTGTGTCAAAGGCTTTTTGGCAATCCAAAAATATGCAGTCTGCCCACCCCTCTCTTTGTCTGATTTTTGTTGCCTGGTCGTAGAATTCAATTAATCCTGTGAGGCATGACTTGCCATTCCTGAACCCATGTTGATGCTGTGTTACAAAGTTCTTTCGCTCCATATGTTCCTCTGGCTTTCTTCGCACAATCTCCTCCATCAGCTTGCATGGTGTGCAGGTTAGAGACACTGGCCTGTATTTCAGTGCCTCCTGTTTAACTCTCTTTTATATCGGGACTACATTAGCTGCTTTCCAAAGTTCTGACAGTTTCCCTGTTGCCAGTGATTTGTTATACACTATAGAGAGTGGCAGGCACAGTGCTTCTGCTCTTTCCTTTAGTATCCAAGGGGAGATTCCATCGGGGCCTATAGCCTTTGTCACATCCAACTCTAGTAACAACTTCCTGACTTCCCCACTGGTGCGTGCGTGCGTGTGTGTGTGTGTGTGTGTGTGTGTGTGTGTGTGTGTGTGTGTGTGTGTGTGTGTGTGTGTGTGTGTGTGAGTGATTTTCGTCTGTCGAGCTGTTGATGTCGTCCTTGCGTAAAGCTGGTGACGTCAACTTTACCTGAGAAGCTGATAATATCGTCACCAGTGACGATATTATGGTCACAGTGGGGCAATGTTTCACATCCTGCCATGCCTACTGATTTCTTGTGGTGTTATTTCTGCGTGCAGGTTTGGAACCGGTCCTCACCTTAGTATTTTCTAAGTGTAAATTATTATATATCTCTCCTGCCACCGCTCTAGGGAATGCAGATTTAAAAATGTTAGCGGCTCCATTAATTTAGATGTTTTATTGTTGGGATTCTAGCAACAAAAGATGTCTGCACACTCTCCAGGTCAGCAATTTCTCCAGCTGTGAATGGGGCTGTTAGTGTGACAATATTCCACTGATAAAGAGCACTAGCGTCCTAGAGAGTGTCCTCATTAGTGTGGCATCTCGTGTTTGTAAGGTTCTTGTTATCCAAGCTGTCATTTTTCTTTCAGTTGTGACGGTTACTTTGTTGTGTTCCTTACAAGTTAGGACTTCCGACACGAGTGATGTTCTTATGCTTGCAAACTTGTCACTTGCTAATGATGCCATTATGTTCACATGAGCTGCTTGTGTTAGTGCTGCGATTTATTGTGTTGGTCTTCCTTTTATGGCGTGGAAACCATTCACATCACCCATGTCTCTTAACCATTTTTATTACCTTACAAGTATTTCGACTGAATTCAACAGTCCACTCCTGAAATTTGTCTAGGATATAAGGAAAGGAGCTGGGATATGGGTACAAGAATAGGAACTGGGAAATGAGGACAAGGATTAGGAGCTGGGATATGAGGAGAGGATAGGAACTGGACAAAGGGGTCGGAGTGAAGGAACAGTGCAGGCAGATGAATGAATCGCGACAAGTCTACGGTCACCACACCAACATTTTCAACTATCTCTGAACTCCAACATTTATCATCTAAAATTTCAAGATTCAGGAGACCTCTCCTGCCCTCCTCACAGCACAAGACCAGTTACCTCGCTGCCCGCCACGCTGCCCGCCACGCTGCCCGCCACGCTGCCCACCCCGCAGCCCGCCACGCTGCCCACCCCGCAGCCCGCCACGCTGCCCACCCCGCAGCCCTCCCCGCTGCCCACCCCGCGGCCCGCCACGCTGCCCACCCCGCGGCCCGCCACGCTGCCCACCCCGCAGCCCTCCCCGCAGCCCTCCCCGCAGCCCTCCCCGCTGCCCTCCCCGCGGCCCTCCCCGCGGCCCACCCCGCGGCCCGCCACGCTGCCCACCCCGCAGCCCTCCCCGCAGCCCTCCCCGCAGCCCTCCCCGCTGCCCGCCCCGCGGCCCGCCCCGCGGCCCACCCCGCGGCCCGCCACGCTGCCCACTCCGCAGCCCTCCCCGCTGCCCACCCCGCGGCCCGCCACGCTGCCCACCCCGCAGCCCTCCCCGCGGCCCGCCACGCTGCCCACCCGCCACGCTGCCCACCCGCCGCGCTGCCCACCCGCCGCGCTGCCCGCCGCGCTGCCCGCCAGACATATACATAACAATAGTCCCTGGCAACGTGACCTTCAGAGATCATCAGATTAGTAATGATTCAGTCAGACGAGGCGTCTAGTGCTGTGTTGTGGTGGTGTTGTGGTGGTGGGTGTTGTGGTGGTGTTGTGGTAGGTGTTGTGGTGAGTGTTGTGGTGGGTGTTGGTGTTGTAGGTGGTGTTGTGGTGGTGGGTGTTGTGGTGGTGGTGTGGTAGGTGTTGTGGTGAGTGTTGTGGTTGGTGTTGTAGGTGGTGTTGTGGTGGTGGGTGTTGTGGTGGTGGTGTGGTAGGTGTTGTGGTGAGTGTTGTGGTGGGTGTTGGTGTTGTAGGTGGTGTTGTGGTGGTGGGTGTTGTGGTGGTGTTGTAGGTGGTGTTGTGGTGGGTGTTGTAGGTGTTGTGGTGGGTGTTGTGGTGGGTGTTGTGGTGGTGTTGTAGGTGGTGTTGTGGTGGTGAGTGTTGTGGTGAGTGTTGTGGTGGGTGTTGGTGTTGAAGGAGGTGTTGTAGGTGGTGTTGTAGGTGGTGTTGTGGTGGGTGTTGTAGGTGGTGTTGTGGTGGTGTTGTGGTGGGTGTTGTAGGTGTTGTGGTGGGTGTTGGTGTTGTAGGTGGTGTTGTGGTGGTGGTGTGGTGAGTGTTGTGGTGGGTGTTGTGTTGTGGTGGGTGTTGTGTTGTGGTGGGTGTTGTGTTGTGGTGTTGTGGTGGTGTTGTGATAGGTGTTGGTGTTGTAGGTGGTGTTGTGTTGTTGTGGTGGGTGTTGTGGTGGGTGTTGTGTTGTGGTGGGTGTTGGTGTTGTAGGTGGTGTTGTGTTGTGGTGGGTGTTGTGGTAGATGTTGTGGTAGGTGTTGGTGTTGTAGGTGGTGTTGTGGTGGGTGTTGGTGTTGTAGGAGGTGTTGTAGGTGGTGTTGTGGTGGTGGGTGTTGTGGTAGGTGTTGTGGTGAGTGTTGTGGTGGGTGTTGGTGTTGTAGGTGTTGTTGTAGGTGGTGTTGTGGTGGTGGGTGTTGTGGTGAGTGTTGTGGTGGTGTTGTGGTGGGTGGTGTTGTGGTGGGTGGTGTTGTGGTGGGTGTTGTAGGTGTTGTGGTGGGTATTGTGGTATGTGTTGTGGTGTTGTTGTAGGTGTTGTGGTGGGTGTTGTTGTAGGTGGTGGGTATTGTGGTGGGTGTTGTAAGTGGTGGTGTTGTAGGGGGTGTTGTGGTGGGTGTTGTAGGTGGTGGGTGTTGTGGTGGGTGTTGTAGGTGGTGGGTGTTGGTGTTGTAGGTGGTGTTCTAGGTGGTGTTGTGTTGTGGTGGGTGTTGTAGGTGGTGTTGTGTGTTACCTATCGTTCGTTACGGCTCGTGACCCTACAGCAGCCAAGCTTTAATTACGTCTAGGGATACCACTGCTGCTCTCTAAAGAGCGTCACCAGTATAACCCCTTGATAAGTAATGAGCACATAAATAAAACTCTTCCTTTAGGACTGAGGAATAGATACAAAATATTATATAGATATATATTCAAGACAGTATAATATAAAAACACAGATGGTTAAGTTAACTTATACAACAAATGAAAGTATTGTCATATCACTAAATATAACAAAATAAACTATGGCACAAAATGAATGTAAAGACTTATCTCCCACATGTTACTCTCCTGGTCCCGTATCAGCTACTGAACTCTCGCTCTGTCGCCACCCACATTCTCACCTCCCGTCTGCCTCATCCCAGGATGAGGGATGGAAACTAAGGACTTTTTAATATTTTAAACTAATTGAACAACCACTTGTTCTCAAAACACATAAGACTGCAAATTACATATAATAGTTACTTACAAAATATATAAGTACAATGCCACCTGTTTAATTACAGTATATAAACAATTACCTAACTAAATAAAAGTGACATCTGGAACTTCCAAACTGAACAGGTCCAGCTTCCGGAATCAAACAGGTACTAGACGTGTGCAACGCAACCCCGCTCCTGTCTCCACTAACGCTGCCACACCATACGACAATTTACTAAAACACAATGTGTGTACATATACAGGCAATGATATAATGGAAACAAAAATGCTATTTCAAATTTATATACGTATTCTGCTAGGAGTACGTAACATTGTGGTGGGTGTTGTGGTGGGTGGTGTTGTGGTGGGTGTTGTAGGTGTTGTGGTGGGTATTGTGGTATGTGTTGTGGTGTTGTTGTAGTGTTGTTGTAGGTGTTGTGGTGGGTGTTGTTGTAGGTGGTGGGTATTGTGGTGGGTGTTGTAAGTGGTGGGTGTTGTAGGTGGTGGGTGTTGTGGTGGGTGTTGTAGGTGGTGGGTGTTGTGGTGGGTGTTGTAGGTGGTGGGTGTTGTAGGTGGTGGGTGTTGTAGGTGGTGTTGTAGGTGGTGTTGTTGTGGTGGGTGTTGTAGGTGGTGTTGTGGTGGTGTTGTGGTGGGTGTTGTAGGTGGTGTTGTGGTGGGTGTTGTGGGTGGTGTGGTGGGTGTTGTAGGTGGTGGGTGTTGTAGGTGGTGTGTGTTGTAGGTGGTGGGTGTTGTAGGTGGTGTGTGTTGTAGGTGGTGGGTGTTGTAGGTGGTGTGTGTTGTAGGTGGTGGGTGTTGTAGGTGGTGGGTGTTGTAGGTGGTGGGTGTTGTAGGTGGTGTTGGTGGGTGGTGGTGTTGTAGGTGAGACATCAATATACATTAACATTAATAACGGTAGTAGGCCCAAGAGAAACAACAAGCGAGAAGGATTATTAAATAAATACAATTTTAATAATAAGAGGATAGACTGGGAGAAAATAAACAGGGAACTTACAAACAGTCAATGGGAAAATGTTCTAAGAAATAAAAATCCTACACAAGGAATAGAAAAACTGACTTCTGAAGCATATGAAGTCTGTCTGAAACATGTTCCTTTGAGGAAAGCCAGAAAGAGGTCCAATGTAGAAAGGGAACGCAGACGACATTACAAAAGGAGGAAGAAATTAACGGAAATGCTTAAGCAGACACGACTCTCCATACAGAGAAATAATTTAAACAGGGAGATTGAAGTAATCGAACAGAGACTGAAGCATTCCTGTCAGACTGAAGAAAGGCAGTTAGAACAGAAAGCAATTCAAGAAATAAAGAAAAATCCAAAATATTTCTTCACATATGCTAAATCAAAACGAAAACCACTGCCAGTATTGGACCTATTCGTATTAGTGAAGGTTCATACACTGAGATTGACAACGAAATTAGTGAAATCCTAAAAAGCAGTATGAGGACATGTTTAGCACTCCGATACTCAGCATGAAAGTGGAAGATTCGGACCATTTCTTTATGAATGATATCCAAGCACCTGTAAAAATAACCGATATCAACATTAGCGTAGCAGATTTTGAAAGAGAAATTGACAATATGCCCATGCACTCAGCCCCGGGTCCAGACTCATGGAATTCAATATTTATGAAGAAATGCAAAGTGCCAGTAGCACAGGCACTCAGTATATAGTGTGGAAGAAGAGCTTGGACAAAGGGGAGGTACCAGATGCGCTTAAAGCAGCAGGCATAGCCCCTCTACACAAGGGTGGTAGCAAAGCATTGGCAAAGAATTATAGACCAGTTGCACTAACGTCCCACATAATAAAAGTATTTGAGAGAGTGATCAGGAGTCAGGTCACTAGATTTGTGGAAACCAATCACTTCCAACATCCAGGCCAACATGGATTAAGAGCAGGAAGATCATGCCTCTCACAGCTACTTGACCACTATGACAAAATCACTGAGTCATTAGAGGAAAAACATAATGCAGATGTTGTATACACAGATTTTGCAAAGGCATTAGACAAATGTGACCATGGAGTGATTGCACACAAAATGAGGTCAATGGGTATAACTGGTAAAGTAGGACGCTGGATACTCAATTTCCTGTCGAACAGAACACAAAGAGTAACAGTCAATCAAGTAAAATAGTCCGAACGCAGTTAAAAGCTCTGTACCTCAAGGTACAGTCCTTGCACCACTGCTGTTCCTTATTCTTATATATATAGACAAAAACACAAGTCACAGCTTCGTGTCATCCTTTGCAGATGATACAAAAATCAGCATGAAAATTACCTCTGCTGAAGACATTGATAAACTACAAACAGATATTAACAAAGTTTTCGATTGGGCAGCAGAAAATAACATGTTTAACGGTGATAAATTCCAGGTACTCAAATACGGCAAAAATGAGGATTTGAAACATAATACAGGGTACAAAACACAATCGAATCTGCCCATAGTAGGAAAACAGCATGTCAAGGATTTGGGAATAATGATGTCTGACGACCTAACGTTTACGGAGCATAACCAAGCAAATATTGCGTCAGCCAGAAAAATGATAGGATGGATTACGAGAACCTTCAAGTCCAGAGATCCCATCACAATGGTTGGACTCTTCAAATCACTTGTGTTGTCCCGTTTTGAATACTGCTCAGTACTCACTTCCCCCTTCAGAGCAGGAGAGAATGCTGAAATAGAGGGAATACAGAGAACATATACGGCACGCATAGACGAGATAAAGCAAATAAATTATTGGGATCGTCTCAAAGCTCTCCAAATGTACTCACTAGAAAGGAGACGAGAGAGATACCAAATAATATACACATGGAAAATACTGGAGGGATAGGTCGCAAATCTACACAGTAAAATAACAACGTACTGGAGTGAACGATATGAGCACAATCAGAGAAGACTGTATGAACATCAGAGGTCCACGGTTGTTCAACGTCATCCCAGCGAGCATCAGAAATACTGCAGACACAACCGTGGACATCTTCAAGAGAACACTAGATTGTTTTCTTTAAGGAGTGCTGGACCAACCGGGCTGTGATGGGAATGTGAACCTGCGGGCCGCTCCAAGCAACAGCCTGGTGGACCAAACTCTCACAAGTCAAGTCAGGCTTCGGGCCGGGCTTGGGGAGTAGAAGAACTCCCAGAAACCCATCAACCAGGTAGGTGTTGTAGGTGGTGGTGGGTGGTGTTGTATATGGTGGTGGTTGGTGTTGTAGGTGGTGTTGTGGTGGGTGTTGTGGGAGGTGGTGGTGGTGGTGGTGATGTGGTTGTTTTTACGATTCTATGCTTACTGTTATTATAGTTTGTGGGTTGGTGGTGTTGTCGTTGCTCCTTCTCTACGGACAACCCAACCCACAACTCGACAGAGTGCTTTTACTTCACTAGGAAATCACACTAGGCGCATCTGGCTCTTGGAGAGGGGTTCAACGTCACACATTTAGGGGATGCGGCTCCAACACTCAGCCTCGTTGTCACGTGCACACACCCACTCGAGCCGCTGTGACTCCCCACTCTCTCCTTAGGTGATATGATCTCCTCAATCCCCTTTGACTTATTAGTATTACCTTCTACCCTGTCCACAGCTGTGATTCTTGGTTCTTTCTCTCCCTCTCTCTCCTTCTTTACTACCTCCTGGGAAGCCTCACTAGGACAAGGGCAAACACCAGCAAATTGGGATACATTTACTGGACAAAGCACATACACGATACATACACACATATAATAATAATGAATCCTATACTCTATAATATTACAATCAGGTTGTACTCCAACACCATCAGAACTCTATAATCAGCTTATCAAGTGGTATCCTATCTTCTGATCCACCACCTGATACTATCAACCTCCTCAAGTAGATCAAGTCTATATACACTGTTGCACCATCAGCAAGAAAATATATATATGTATCTATAAATGTGTACAAAGAAAATCAGCATGTGAATGCAATAACATATATCAGCATAAATGTTCCTTGATACACAACAATGATCAATCGATCACTCTATCAGTCCTAGAACACATACATCTGTAGGTAATCCAGCCTACGATTGTAACTCTAAACTTCAGTATAAAACACTCCTTGACGTGACAATGCAAACAACCACTCACCTCTCACTGCGTCTTGCACACTAATGACAACCAAACACTATCAACTCCCAACAAGTATCCACCAGAACTTCCCTTCCACCTCTGGAAGTTCACTACCCTGATATCTTCAGGTTCTTCTGGGCTTAACTACCAGGATCCTCTGCAGCTTCTCCAGGCTGCTATCATGAAGTTTCCTTGAGCAACCACGGTGCTTCACCCTTCTGCTATGGTCCTCCACAGCTCTCTGGCCTGCTACACCATGAAGTTCTCTCGAGCAACTATGGTGCTTCACCACCTCTACAGAAGCATGTGACACTCCTCTTCACTGCTTCTCCTCACAGCTCGAGGTCCTCTCCTTCACTACCTTGGAGTCTCATCAACTACTCCCTCTGTGCTGGCTTCGAAGTTCTCAGCAACTTCTTCCCCAAAGACAAACCTGCAACCCATCGACACTCCAATAAAATGTTTTCCCTTTAACACATAAACAAAAATAATCACACAATATGTTTGCCTCAAACCTCTATCTGTCCTCTACATACAGTGAGAGTGGACTCCCCCGTTGGGCGGGTCCATGCTCCACATCGCCTGGTGGGCCTCACTCACTCCCCCTCACTCACTCTGGGCGTGTCCATACTCCACCTCGACCCGGCGGCGGTCCTCACACGCTGGGAGGGTCTTCCACCGTCAGGAGCCGGGCTCCCTCAGTTGCCTGCCAGCGCTCAGAGGGGATGGACATCGCTCCGTGTTCCCCCCTCTCCACTCTCTTATTTCAGGCCTTCTGCCTTATTAAAACATGTCTAATTTATCAATAAACATTGCTACTGTCGCTGGGCACACGACCAACTACAAGCAATCACTATGAACTGGCTTATATCGTGCTTTCCACAGATTAACTGATCGAGGGCGCTCCTCCCTCTGACGAAGCTTGGTCAGGGCGCTGCTGCGGCCCACAATAATGCCTCTGGGCGGTTTAATAACACTCCTCGTCGCCCACGACTTGAGACCACACATCCCCAGCTCGATTCCACAGCTGGTACGTCTGCACACTTCTCTTCTCTTCGAGATATATCACTAGGGGTTCCCTTCTGACGGGAGCTCAACGGAGCGCGGCTTTCCCCCTGCGATGTCTGGCCTCAAGTAAGGTCAAAGCCCTTCCAGAAGCGAGCCTCACGCCTCCAGCAAAATGTCCACATCTTCTAACCAGTCATTTATCTGTTTTCTTCTTCACTGCCCATAATCTCAAATTGTTTATCATATCCAACCAGCTATTTTACATATGTGTTATCACCTCAATATTTGCTAGACCTTCTGGTTAGGTCAGGCTTGCTGAATAACTCTCAAGGAGGAGACTCGTTTCTCCCGTAGGCTGAGATCATAACACTGTACACCAGGGTCACTGTACACCGTGGTCACTGTACACCGTGGTCACTGTACACCGTGGTCACTGTACACCGTGGTCACTGTACACCGTGGTCACTGTACACCGTGGTCACTGTACACCGTGGTCACTGTACACCGTGGTCACTGTACACACAAACTGATTATAAACACCTAAGAGGTTATAACCAATAAGCAAGTACAAGGAGGCCCTCGTGCCTTAGTGGCCTGGGTGGTGGTGGTTGTAGTTGTGGTAGGTGTGGTAGTGTGTGGTGGTTGATACTGTGGTGCGTGTGCTTGGTGTTCTGTTCATCACAACGGGTTGAGTTAAACGGCAACGGACAACAGGGCGTTGCGGCCCAACAGGTCCAAAGGGCACATTGCTAGAGTCGAACACCCTGAGCATGTCTGAGACTCTTCGATTAGTTGAGTAACTTCACAAGCCCCAGTAAAGTGATGTCAGGGTCCTAGTATTCTTCAGGCCCGGGTTCGAATCCCCAAGAATCCATGTGGTGTTACCCACGGTATTGTGGATTGCATTTTCTAAGACAAGAGATAAAGTGATGTATTACCACAAGATCCCTTAAAGGCACTCCATAAAAGATTAAGCGCCTCGGTTGAGCGCCAGTTGGGTACTCTAAAGCCCCTGAGTGAGAGCACTCTGGACCAGTTCTTAGTGACGCTCACGTATCTTTTGGCCGAGTTCGATTCTCCGATGAACCAAGCGAAAAAAATGCTATTATTCAAAGCTTTACAAGTAGGCTGGAACACCACTGTGGGACCTGACCACATTCCCAATGATATTATTTACTCTCTCCTTATATATATATTAAGTGGTCGTAAGACCACATTTGGAAGCATATAGATAAATTGGAACGAAAAAATATATTTCATCTGTTGAACGGTCCATCAGCGGGGATTTTAGGAGACAAAAGTTGGTGTTTCGTGTGTAGGCTGGCAGACTCCTGCAGTGTGGGGGAGTTTGGACAGCTGTTAGTGAGAGTTGGATGGTGCCATGGTGCTCCTCCCTCCCACACCCTCCCCTCCCACTCTCACACCCTCCCCTCCCACTCTCTCTTCCCTCTCTCCCACCCTCCCCTCCCACTCTCTCACTTCCTGCCTCATACTCCATCCACAGACACCCGCGTCTAACCCTTCCCTTTCCACCCACCCCTTCCACATATGTTTTATTCCCTTTACACACACACACACACACACACACACACACACACACACTCAATGTTTGTTGACGACGCCAAAATTATGAGAAGGATTAAGACAGAGGAGGACAGTTTGAGGCTTCAAGAAGACCTGGACAAGCTGCAGGAATGGTCGAAGAAATGGCTGTTAGTTTAACCCAAACAAATGTAATGTAATGAAGATAGGGGTAGGAAGGAGGAGACCAGATACAAGGTATCACTTGGAAGATGAAATACTTCAAGAGTCAGAGAGAGAGAAAGACCTGGGGGTTGATATCACGCCAGACCTGTCCTCTGAAGCTCATATCAAGAGGATAACATCAGCAGCATATGCCAGGTTGGCTAACATAAGAACGGCCTTTAGAAACTTGTGTAAGGAATCTTTCAAAACATTATATACCACATATGTCAGACCAATCCTGGAATATGCGGCTCCAGCATGGAGTCCATATCTAGTCAAGCATAAGACTAAACTGGAAAATGTTCAAAGGTTTGCCACCAGACTAGTACCCGAGCTGAGAGGTATGAGCTACGAGGAGAGACTACGGGAATTGAACCTCACTTCGTTGGAAGACAGAAGAGTTAGGGGGGACATGATCACCACATTCAAGATTCTCAAGGGAATCGACAGGGTTGATAAATACAGGCTATTTAACACAAGGGGCACACGCACTAGGGGACACAGGACGAAACTGAGCGCCCAAATGAGCCACAGAGATATTAGAAAGAACTTTTTTAGTGTCAGAGAGGTTGACAAATGGAATGCTTTGTTCATAAGCTGCGTATAATGAATCATCCTATAGTATTCAGTAATTTAGAGAAATTAGCCTTTATTCATTTTGTATTAAAATTGTATTGTATAATAGTACTGGGTACAATATCAAGAGTATTCTAATTATTGAGTTTAAGTCACCATCAGTGACGTCACAAATCAGATCTAACTTGTAAGGCGGAGTGACCGGCGGTCATAGGTCATCAGGGTTGACATGTCTACTATTTCTCAAAGTTCAATTAACCATTTTGGGGATCGGGAACAGCTCTGCCGTTAGATGTTTGTGTAATTTAATTTCAGTAAAATAATTCAACCAGTCTGGATCAATTAAGTACAACAGAGGTTAATTGTTATAACTTAAACCTTGCTAGTAACTTGGTAGAACTTTGACTAGGTGGAAGGATACAATGCTCTAGTCTGGGGTAGACCAGACGAGGAAGAGATCAGTGTGGACACAAGAGCAACTGGGAGAGGTCAACCATCTTACCTCTCCCCAAGACCAGCCCAACATCTTTAGCTGGTAAAACATAGAGGTATAGTTGCTATTGTTATGTATAAGAATAGTCTCATTGCCATTCAGGTCAAGTAGGGAGTGTTAAAGTGACAGGGAGTGAACATATTTAGATTTTGTTTTAGTTTTTCTTTTAATAAATTAATTAGTTAATAATTTGCATTTTTATTGTTTCCATGTGTTTATGTGTTTACTTGTCCTGGTCACGTGGTCCACACGAGGCAGAGTTGGATTGGGCGCCGATTCTAACATCGAATCGGAATTCATCATTCCCGTCTAATTAATTCCACACTCAAGTTTCCGAGGTTATAAACTACTAGTGGGGATCAAGCCCCAAGGTTGATTAATTAGCATGATCGATCCAGACCTCGATCATTGCTCTTGTGTTACTGGTCTGGTGGTGGCAGCGTAGAGGCGACTCTAGGGTTTTGCTCAGAGCCGAGGTCACGTCATACTGGTTGTAGAATCCTAAGTCGGTCAATCGTCTTAGGACCACGTGGCGTGGAGTTGGCTTTGGTAAAAGTTTTGGAGTCCCTGGTAGAGAATAAAAAGTAAGAATACGGGTAGAGGGGGAAAAGAAAGAAGGAAAGATAAGTAGAGAGGAAACCCTACCCCGTGTTACAGCATTAGGAAGTAATGTGGTGGAGGCTGACTTCATACACAGTTTCAAGTGTAGATATGATAGAGCCCAATAGGCTCAGGAACCTGTACACCTGTTGATTGACGGTTGAGAGGCAGGACCAAAGACCCAGAGCTCAACCCCCGGAAGCACAATTAGGTGAGTACACACCTAATTTTCACCCAGAACGTAGAAGACATCGAGAATTTGGAACATGAAACACCACTAGGAACCAGTGACCATTGTTTCCTGGTCTACTACATGATGGAACTCAAAGTTGTGACCAAAGGACAAGAGGTCCGGGAATGGAGAGTTGATTACAAGAAAGGGGACTACAGACGGATTAGGGACTATCTGGGGGAAGTGCGGTGGGAGGAGGAAATTAGAGGAAATTAGAGGAAAAACAGTGCAAGATATGATGAACCAAGTCATATGGAAAGGCAAGGAGGCCGAAAAGAGATTTATTCCAACAATAAAGGAAAAAAGCAGGAGGGAATATAATAACCCATGGTTTAATAGACAGTGTCAAGAAGCAAAAATGAGAAGCAGGAGAGAGTGGAGGAAATGCAGAAGACAAAGGACAGAGGACAACAGGATCAGATGTAACAGAACTAGGAACGATTACATTAACATAAAACGAGTATCGGAAAGAAATTGCGGGAATGATATTGCAAGCAAGGCGAAAAAACAACCTAAATTACTACATAGCCATATAAGAAGGAAGATGTCGGTAAATGACCAAGTGACAAGACTGAGGAAAACAGAAGGGGCATATACAGAAAGTGACAAGGAAATCTGCGAGGTACTGAATGCCAGTTTCCATGGAGTGTTCACAACCGAGCCTGAGCAGCTCCCATTGTTAGAAGAGATTCCCTAGACGAAAGACTATCAGATATAGAGGTGACAGCAGAGGAGGTAATGAAACAGTTGACAACACTGGATGCAACTAAAGCGGTTGGACCAGACAAAGTATCACCATGGATACTAAAAGAGGCAGCGCAGGCCCTCAGCGTGCCTCTGGCAATGATCTTTAATGAGTCACTATGTCGGGAGAATTGCCCAGTTGCTGGAAGAAGGCAAATGTCTTATCGATTTTCAAGAAAGGAGATAGGGAGGAGGCACTTAACTACAGACCCGTATCACTGACAAGCATCCCCTGCAAAATACTTGAAAGAATAGTTAGGCTAAAACTTGTTGCACACCTGGAGAGCATTGAGTTTGTAAACAAACACCAACATGGGTTCTGGACAGGGAAATCATGCCTAATAAACGTTTTGGAGTTCTATGATAAAATAACAAGGATAAGGCAGGACAGAGAAGGCTCGGCAGACTGCATATTTCTAGACTGCCAGAAGGCCTTTGATATAGTACCGCACATGAGACTGCTATACAAACTTGAGAGGCAGGCAGGAGTAAGCGGAATGGCCCTAGCATAGGTGACAAACTACCTAATAGGAAGGAGCCAGAGAGTAATGATAAGGGGCGAGAAATCGGACTGGCGAACAGTGACGAGTGGAGTACCTCAAGGATCGGTGCTGGGACCAATCCTCTTTCTAATTTACGCAAATGATATGTTTACAGGAGTAGAATCCTACATGTCAATGTTCGCAGATGACGCAAAATCAATGAGACGAGTTGTGACAGATGAGGATTGTAGGATCCTCCACGAGGATCTGGACAGGTTGCAGAGATGGTCAGAGAAATGGCTACTAGAGTTCAACATGAGTAAATGTAAAGTTATGGAAAAGGGATCAGGTGATAGGCGACCAAAGGAACAGTACACAATGAAGGGGAACTGCCTATCTGTAACGATTCGAGAAAGAGACCTGGGAGTGGATGTGACACCTAATCTAACTCCTGAGGCACATATAAATAGGATAACGACAGCAGTGTACTCTACAGTGGCGAAAGTTAGAATTTTATTCAGAAACCTAAGTGAGGAGATTTTTAGGGCACTTTACACAGCGTACGTGAGACCAGTCTTTAGAGTATGCCGCACCATCATGGAGTCCCCACCTGAAGAAACACATAAGGAAACTGGAAAAGGTTCAGAAGTTTGCGACGAAGCTTGTCCCAGAGTTACGAGGGATGGATATGAAGAGCGCCTGAAAGAACTGAGCCTTACGACACTAGAAAAAAGAAGGGAGAGAAGAGATATGATCTTCTTGAGGTTATCTTGAGATGATTTCGGGGCTTTTTTTTTTAGTGTCCCTGCGGCCCGGTCCTCGACCAGGCCTCCACCCACAGGAAGCAGCCCGTGACAGCTGACTAACACCCAGGTACCTATTTTACTGCTAGGTAACAGGGGCATAGGGTGAAAGAAACTCTGCCCATTGTTTCTCACCGGCGCCTGGGATCGAACCCAGGACCACAGGATCACAAGTCCAGCGTGCTGTCCGCTCGACCGACCGGCTCCCTGATAGGAACGATGATAGGAACATATAAAATACTCTGGGGAATGGACAAAGTGGAGATAGACGAAATGTTCACACGTAATAGTAACAGAACGAGAAGACATGGGCGGAAGCTGGAAATATCTCTGCAACTCAGATGAGTCACAGAGATGTTAGGAAGTTTTCTATTAGCGTAAGAATAGTGAAAAAATGGAATGCACTTGAGGAACAGGTTTTGGAAGCAAACTCTGTTCATAATTTTAAAACTAGATATGATCGGGAAATTGGGACAGGAGCATGATAGGCGGGATCCAAGAGTCAATGCTCGAGCCTGCAGGCACAAATAGGTGAGTACACACACCACGAACCCTTGCAGTGCGTGTGTCCCTGCACCTCTGCCATAGTTGCTCCGGCCACCAGTGTCTGTAGGGTGTGTATGGCAGTATGACATTATAACTATCTGAACAGTCATACAGGCTTAGCGCGCCCTCCTGATCATTACCCTACATCCTCCCTTGCAGTAGGCGACCGGCGGCTGACATCCTCCCCCCTATACAGACACTGGCGGCTGACATCCTCCCCCCTATACAGACACTGGCGGCTGACATCCTCCCCCCTATACAGACACTGGCGGCTGACATCCTCCCCCCTATACAGACACTGGCGGCTGACATCCTCCCCCCTATACAGACACTGGCGGCTGACATCCTCCCCCCCCCCCCACACAGACAATGGGGGAGCTCACCCGTCACGCCGCACCAGCGCAGGAATTCACATACTGTGCCTCTAAAAACTACCAGAATGGAAATTTTGATTACCCTTTATACATATACATTCGCACGAGGTAAAATTTCTTTGACAAATGAATCAACTTCCCAATTTACATTGTGCTACTTAGAACATCACAGTAGCAAATTACGAGATAATTTTTCTAAGGGTGGAGGAACTACACCACAGGCGGAGGGGCGTAATGCGGTCTTGGCGGGAAGCCTCTCCAACCAATGTCGGTATTAGACTTGTATTATCGCAGAAATGTATTATAATAAAACTCAGTCCTTCCCTCTCAACTTTACTCATAACTAGCTCGTCTGCCTATACTAGAGAAGAGGGCGTTATATAACGAACACCATAATACATCAGGGCTACTTTGTATGCAGAATATTTAGGTCATGGAACTTGACCAGGTTAGGACGTGTGCGGCTCCCGCTAGCAACACACCATGTCCCTACAGCCAGTTATGGGTTAGGTTAGGCTAGGCTAGACTAGGCTAGGCTAGGCTAGACTAGGCTAGGCTAGGCTAAGTAGACATTGGTGGGCATTCTCATCATTACACAACCTTGCTCCATGGTTAGAGAGTATTCATGACGCCTCATATTTGCATATGTCGTGTCCAGTACTACAATCACTTTAGGGTCAAGAGATTTCTGATGCATTTTGGTTTGATGCATATATATATATATATATTTATTACTGGTGTATACTGGCAGCAGGATTTCACTTAGATATGTTTAATTGAAAATGCCTCGATATTCCGTGTTTATTATTTTCTTGTTTAGGGCTTCTATCCCTCTGGCTAGTGCTCTTGCATCTTGGTTTAATTGGAAGATTTGCATGTCTCCAAATTTTTCTATTTGGAGAAATCCTTTGTCAAATACACTTGAAAAATTACAAGCCGACAATAATAAAGTCTGTGAATGAGAAACTGAAAATTACATGTTTAACGGTGACAACAAGTTCCAGGTACTTAGGTATGGTGGAAACGAGGAAGTTAAATGAAACACAGGGAACAGGACACAGTCAGTCCTATTAATAGAAGGAAAGCAACATGTAAAGGATCTGGGACCTAGATTCACGAAGCTCCATGTATTTCTTCGTAAGTAGGTTTACTACGAGGGTTCCTAAGTGCCGGCTAAGAACGCGCCAAAGGGCGATTCAGAGAAGTAAACTTACGAAAATTTCTAAGTAGTTCACTTAGGTCTCGCTAGATGTCACTAGGCTTTTAGTCTGGCCAATCAGAGAGAAGGTAACATTTTTCATCTTACAGCTGTAGCCAATCACGACGCTGCCATATCGGAGCTTATCCGTGACCACTTGCGACATATTTACGTAGAATTTTCTTATAAAATTAGTATATTTCGAAATAAAACAATGTTTTTTTTCAACCTGTACAGTCAGCACCGACATTGTAGTATACAAATATGTTACATTTTTTGTTTACCTACGTAATTCTAAGAGATAGTGTATAGCTCCCATTGTCGCTCCCAAGACTTGAGAAGCGATGGTATCTATTTACCTAAATTTACCCAAGGGCCACTAACTATCTAGTAGCCTCGACGAGGACAAAAAGCCGGCGGCTTGTTAAGTCCCGCCAATTGTCCTAATGATATTTTCTAGCTGGATTTTGGCAGTTACGGCTTCAGCGGGTAGGCGGTTCCATGGGTTTTAACCATCTGGGTAAAAAAACATCTGTTTTCAGTCCTACTTGAGAGAACATACTCTCCAACACTATATCTGTGATTGTCCTGTTATCAGTGACTTCATACCAAATGGTATGAGGTATTTTGAGCTCTGTAATTACTTCATACACTCAGGAATATTGGAAGATATTCTTGTGCTGCACCCAGATTTTGCCAGTGAAGGCTAATAGATCAGCATTAAGTATTTTGTTCTCTCCTGATTCCATGTATGACTGGCCGTCCTGTGAGGTGAGGATGTTGGATAAACTTGTAGCTGGTTTTTGATCTACACTGTGTGGTCCTTTATACAGAATAGGGAAGCAGCACATTGCTGTGTATACCTAAACATGTTAAAAAAAATACTTTGTTTGAGAGGAGTCTTGTAGAAACTAGTAAGAGTAGTTATAATATAATGTTTCCATGATTCAGTGCTTAACTCTTGTGAAAATCGTAAAGTTATTGTTTAGTCAGAGTTGATTTGTTTTTTGTATTGAGGCTGGTATTTTCTCCCCTGATTCCATGTATGACTAACCATCCTGTGAGATGGGAGTATTAGAGGAACTTATAGCTAGTTTTTTTTTATCTACACTGTGTAATCTGGAATAGGGTAGCAGCACATTGCTGTGTATACTTAAGCTTCTTAATACAAAAATATCAGTAATGAAGATTTTAACTTATAGTTTGTTATTACCAATATTATCCTTATTAAATCATGTTAACCATGGATCATTAAGATCTCATGGTGATATGTAATACAGTAGTCTTATTTCTTTTGAATCATTCATTAAATTGTGCATTATGTCTCAATTTTTCACTTCTTTGGATATACTGTACTGTATAGTACAAAAAGATAGGATAAAAATAAATCGGTAATATTTATTTCATTATATTTTTTATTTAAATAACTGCATCAATATTTTTACAGCTGACAGGATTTGTTTCTCACAGGTGCATTATTTGTTAAAAAATTAGGTTTATTGCTACACACAATGGTGCTACATAGCCTTCCCAGCTTGGTGCCTTCTTTTGATAATTACTTACTGATTGTTACACACAGCCAAATTGTGTAACAGGAAGAGGTCTTGGACACAAATTTGTTCAAAGCTAAATGTAGAGGAATCAGCTGAGCATTCCTCAAATAAAATAGGCTGCCTCAGCTTATAAGGTAAATAAAATAAGCATTCCTCAAATAAGTAGCTGCCTCGCCTCACTGCCTTACTGCTACAAAGCCTTCCCAGCATGGTGCTTTCTTTTGATAATTACTTGTTCCACACCCAAATTGTGTAACAGGAAGAGGTCTTGAACCCCTACTTCTCTCTCTCTCTTCTTTAATAGTTCATATAGTCATAATTATAGGTTTAAGTATTCAATGAGAGGTTTTTTAAGTTTTTACCCTAACCTAACATCATTTGTGCAGGATATTTTTCTTTTATGTCTCACCCAGATTTAATTTCAAAATAAAACCAAACAAAATAAATTAAAACTGTGTATGTACAGCTAAGGTACACCCTTACGGATTACTAGGTGAACAAGGCCATTTGGTGATAGTAAATGATCCCATCAGGCAGGGCTCATAACCTCCCATATTTCATGTTCACCAGCGTTTATTTACTTAATAACTACTGGTATAATATCTTGCTATTATAAAACTAGTTCTATTATCATAAAAGACATATTTACTTCAAGTTTGAAGCAGAGAATGCATATATAACTAACACGAAGGACTCCTCTTCATGAGATTCGCCAACTAATAATCTTTTGTTATATTAAAATCGATCCCAGTGTTATGTAGTAGAGAAAAATTTAGTTATATCCAGTTTACGTAAAGCTACGAGTGGTCGACACCACACTTAGATGACGAGTTCTGACATGGGGGGCCATCTTCCACCTGTTCAGCGTGTGAACTCCGTGGGCCTGGAGTCCACTTGTAAGGCTGGTTATCCGACCATCGAGGTAGTGATGTGTGACATGCTTCGTGTCCCGGTGGAAGCTGTTTACGGTGTGGAGCTAGTTTCGGCCCATCGGGTTGTTATTAAGTTCGTGGGGGAGGACGAGTACCGGGACTTCCTCCGTCGGTACGGGGGGGCGTTCGTTGCCAGACGATGCCGGCTCTGTGGCGATTTCGGACCGCAGTGGTGCCCTGACTTATGTCAGTATCCATGGTGCGCCCCTGGAATTCCCTGATGACCTCCTCCGGCGTTACTTCGGGGGTTTTGGTACTGTTGTCAGCGTGCGGGTGAACACGCTCTCCTCGGGGCGGTATGCTGGGAGGCGTACAAACATTCGCACGTTGGGGATGCGCCTGCGGTCGGATATACCTTCTTCTGTCCGGCTTATGGGGTACTACGTCTGGGTGTATTATGCCCGGCAGCCTCTTACCTGTTTCCGGTGTGGCCTGTTGGGGCATCAGGCTGCCGGGTGCTCTGAGGCCCCTGCTGCTCCTGTCAACTTGTTCCGCGATGAGGATTTCCCGCCGCTCCCTCTGGAGGCAGTCTCCGGTGATGTTGATGAGGTGGTGCGCGTCCCGTCTGCTGCTGCAGCTTCCCCGGCGGCGCCTGCCGTTCCTCCGGTTGTTGCTGTCCCTCCTCCGGTTCTTGAGGTACCGTCGGTTGGTCTGCCTGATCCTGTTGCTGTTCCAGCTGCTCCCGTGGGCCTTCCTGGAGCTCCCTGTGTGACGTCGCTGTCTTCTTCCTCGTCTTCTGATGCTGCGCCTGGCCCTGTGTCCGTGACTCGGGTCCCGGATGTGCTTGGTGCTGTGGTGGCTGCGGAGCCTCCTGCTGTGTGTGGCCCAGTTCCCCCTGTGGTAAAGGCTGCTGCCGTCCTGGCGTCGGTTCCTTCGGCTCGTGGTACCCGTATTTCTGGGTCACTTACCGGCTCGGACGATATCCGGCCGGTGCCCAAACGTTCCCGACGTTCGTCTTCTTCCTGGGCCGACGTTGGTGACTTCAGTGACTGTGGGGCTTCGGATGTTGACAGTGTGGATACGGATGCGTCGATGTCTCCGCGGTTCGTGGTGGCGGAGGTCCATGTGCCTGCCGGTGCTGGTACCTGTGTCTCGGATGTGCCTTCGATTCTTTCTCTGCCGGGGGACTCTCCACAGTAGGGGGTGGTGGCTTCTGCTGCCAGGGATGGTGTGGACTCTGGTGCTGGGCGTGGCCTGGTGGTGACGTTACGGAAGGATGCGGCGCCGTCCGGGTTCCCTGCTGTCGTCTGGTGGTGTGCCCGGGGCCGCGGGTACCCCTGTGGTGCGGGTGCGCGTTGGGGCCCTGGGAGACGTGTTGCCAGCGTCTGTGATGCCACCGGGTCACTGGTCGAAGATTGCCGAGTTACTGCTGTCTGACGGACCGGAATGCTTTCGTGGGGGGCAAGTTCCCTTCCCGTGGGGGCGAGTGGCGACTTCTCGCCTCATGAGTTCTACCATCTGGGTCCCCAGTTTGCAGGTGTTTGTTGCCCCGGTTCCGGATGTTATGGCGTCCCCGGTGGATGGACAAGACCCTTGGCAATGGGTGCTCTGGGAGGCGTTCAATGTAAGATTCCCGCGGGCCAAGTTCTCGGGCAAGTATGTGCTCTGATTTCTTGTGTATTTGCTCTATGACATGCTGTGTGCCCTTCTGGCTGTTGTTTGCCCTGTTCTATTATGTGCTTCTGCCTCTCCCTTTGTGCGTAGCTTTGCCGTGTGGCATATTAGTTTCTAGTGCTTGGCGTCACTCGTTTCGCGTTTTGGCTTAGCATTTCGCCTTTCCTGGCTTTGCAATTCACCCTTCACGGGTACGCCGAGGCGCATCCGATCCCACGATCGTCGTCGCCCCTAACTCAACAACAACAACACTTAGATGACGGACCAAACTTACGAAGGTTTTTTTTCTTAGTGTAGCTACCTGAATACCGACGTAGCCGCCACGAAGGCGCTAAGAAGGAAAACATTCGTACCCAAGAAGAAAAACATTCGTAGCTAAGTAGAAAAACATTCGTAAGTACCTTCGTGAATCTGGCCCCTGGAATAATGATGTCTGATGACCTGACATTTAGTGAATATAATCGAGAAAATATTGCGGCGGCCAGAAAAATCATAGGATGGATTATGAGAACGATCAGATCCAGAGACCCCACAGCAATGCTATTTATATACCGTCTGGAGTATTGTTAGGTACTCACTTCCCCTTTCATTGCAGGAGAGATCTCTCAAAGGGAATACAGACAACATATACGGTACGCATAAAAATAATAAATTATTGGGACAGACTCAAAGCTCTCAAAATGTACTCCCTGGAAAGGTGATGAGAAAGGTATCACTTCAAATAATATACATGGAAGATACGGGGGGGGGGTCATGTGACGGGGAGGGGCTGTGTGGTGGGGGGCCGTGTGGTGGGGGGGCCGTGTGGTGGGGGGGCCGTGTGGTGGGGGGCCGTGTGGTGGGGGGCCGTGTGGTGGGGGGCCGTGTGGTGGGGGGCCGTGTGGTGGGGGGCTGTGTGGTAGGGGGCCGTGTGGTGGGGGAGGGGGAGGTCGTTTACCGGGGTGGGGGGGCGTGTGGCGGGGAGGGGGCCGTGTGGCGGGGGCCCCGAGTGGTGGAGGGGGGCGTGTGGCGGGGCCCCGAGTGGTGGGGCGCGTGTGGTAGGGGGCCGTGTGGTGGGGGGGGAGGGACCCCCCCCCCACCATCCCACACATACATGTATTATCTGTCATGTACAGTACCCCAGTTATCGACACCGTATATCACATTGCCTTTGAGATACATATGGAGCAGGTTGTTAATAGCAATTGTCCTGGATATTCATTCAGTGTCAACTCGTCTTCTGGCACAGTGCCACACGTAACTGGGTCCATTCATTGGTTCGAATCCCGTCTATGACTGCCCTATAATTAGCAAGTTATATCCCTTCTTCTGTGAGGCAGAAAAGTGGTGTGTTGACCTGACCTCTCCAGATGTTGGCCGTCCTGTCCTCTACCCGCCATGGTATTCATCCTATCCTTACTAGAACATGTTCAGTCCCAGTCCCCGAGGACTCATCAGTGTATAGTGCTCGTCCTCTTATCCTCATTAATACCTTTGACCTTATTCTTCTCTCAGAGGTCCTTGATACCTTTATCTACGTTATCTTCGGAGGGCAATGAACGAGTCGTTATATCCGTGTGCTGCTTATTTCTTAGCACTTTTCCTTGCCTTAATCCTCAATCCTTAATCCTTGAGGATTTACTTGGTGTCCTCCCCCCGTAGATTATTATGGAGTGTGACCACCACCTCCTCCTCGAGATGCTGCAGGTCACCAAGGCCAGCTCTTCCTCTCCTTAAAACAGTCTCTCCAGGTGTGCTGAAGGATGACATTGTCATAATATATGTAGCGGTGAGGCGTCGTAGAGTAGAGCAAGTCACTCACTTTCTTGGCCACCCGCCGCCGCCAACACCAGCGACCCGCCGCCGCCAAATCCTCCATGTATTCAATCAACTGATTATATATAGATATATATATATATATATATAATATAATATAATAATATATATATATATATATATATATATATATATATATATATATATATATATATATATATATATATATATATATATATATATATATTATTATAAATAATTTGAAGGTGTAGAGGGAGGAGGAGGTGTTTTGCCAACCCGTTCTCGCACTTTCTTACAGTCAATATTGACTTATTAAATACGTGCATATGTGACATACTAAACATGCTAGTTTACCTTGAAAAGCTTCATAGAAAACACCGATCTTACCTAACCTTAATATGTTAAGATAAGCATCCTATTGCTTCGTAATTTCAATTATTACTTAACCTATTATAGGTATAGGTTAAGTAATAATTGTAATTACGATGCAATAAGATGCTTATCTTAACATACTAAGAAGGTTAGGTAACACCGAACTTTTCTATGAAGCTTTTCAAGGTAAACTAGTATGTTTAGTATGTCACATATGCACGTATTTAATAAGTCAATATTGACTGTAAGAAAGTGCGAGAACGGGTTGGTTTTGCGGTCAGGCAAGGGTGAGGGGGGGGGGGTGAGAGTTCACCTGTGTGTTTATAGAAATACTTTTGGGAAGGAACAACAAGAATCAACAATGA
>NC_091197.1:20042503-20091039 GCF_040958095.1 Procambarus clarkii | reverse complement strand
GCTTCATGCAGGTCGGCGTTCAAGCCCCGACCGTCCAAGAGGTTGGGCACCATTCCTTCCCTCCCCCCCCCCCCCCCCGTCCTATCCCTAATCCTTATCCTGACCAAGTGCTATATAGTCATAATGGCTTGGCGCTTTCCCCTGATAGACAGAGCCGGTCGGCCGAGCGGACAGCACGCTGGACTTGTGATCCTGTGGTCCTGGGTTCGATTCCAGGTGCCAGCGAGAAACAATGGGCAGAGTTTCTTTCACCCTATGCCCCTGTTACCTAGCAGCAAAATAGGTACCTGGGTGTTAGTCAGCTGTCATGGGCTGCTTCCTGGGGGTGGAGGCCTGGTCGAGGACCGGGCCGCGGGGACACTAAAGCCCCGAAATCATCTCAAGATAACCTTAAGATAGTTCCATCCTTCCTTCCTCAATTTAAAAAAGAAAATATTATACATATATATAATATATTATATATATATTGTGACGGTAACGCGTTGGTGTTCGGCTGTTCAAAAGTATGGCCTCGTCACATATAGAAACAAAAAATAGAAAATCTGGAACTTCGTCTGTGGTAAGGTAATGAGAAGACACACAAAACACAAGTAAATTTAACAATGAAATTTTAATTACGTTAGAAAAGCAAAACATGAATAAAATGGACATACAAATTCGTATAATAAAATCAATCAATCAAAATAGTAAGAATAATCAAATGACAAAATGAAAAGTTACGTTAAGACAAGTGAGTAAGAACAAGTGAGCAATATACAATCAAATAAGAGGTGCAGGAATATTGGCTTTAAGCTATCACCTCTCTTAGTACACGTAAGCCACAGCTTAGTCTACCAACGAGACGTGTTAACCTGATGAAAGCACTGGATATTCTGAGAACTGAGGTCGGCGCGGCCCCAGACATCAAGTAGTGTGGTGGGTGGAGTGCAGTTGCAACTGGACCCACAGCCAATCAGCGATGAGCAGGCGACAAGACAGGTAGTTTGGTGGTTCGAGGTGGAGCAGGTGTTCCTGGCTGCATACGTTTTGCGCTTCTGGCAAAACTTGGTGTTGTTGTCGTTGTTGGATATTTCTTCCATACTAGTTTTATATAGATTTATATATCGATGTATTTTGGAGGGAAGAGCAGGCTCAATCTCTTGAAGGAGATTATCGTCACAATATATATATATATATATATATATATATATATATATATATATATATATATATATATATATATATATATATATAAAATTATTATTATTATTATTATTTATATATATATATATATATATATATATATATATATATATATATATATATATATAAATAATAATAATAATAATAATAATTTAATCTCTCTCCCTCCCTCTCGTTCCTCTTAATACCATTAAAACCTACAGCAGCCGTCCACGGGGGGGGGGGGGGGGGGTGTCGTAATTTAAATACCAAACTGATGACCACAAAAACAGGAGTGCCGGGCTCCTTGCCAGGTAACTGTCTGGGGCCAGCCTTACCCCGGGGGACCCATGCCTCACTGCCTCATTAAATACAGCTCACATTAACTTCTCATCACCGAAGACTCCTCACTCGGCTCTCCTGCCCTGTATACTCTCTCACTCATCTCTCTCTCTCTCTCTCTCCAGCGGGTTCGATTCCTGGGAAGGGAGATTTAACTGGCTTGGTTGTAAATCAACTGCTGGGTAGTTCAGGGGAAAAATACTAGGGTAAAACACGAGGTACAAGACAGATGTCTGTTAGTTGCTGGCGGTGAGTATTGAGAATACTTTGGTAAGTTTGGTTATTCGACGCTAATTCGAGAGTTACTAACCCTTGGAACCCGTTGACAGCCCCCAGAGAACCAACTGCCAGCTGTTTGGTTCTATCACTGAGCGTTGTCCCCTCTGGTTGGCGTGCCATGCCGTAATATACACGATAAACATCTTTAGATGTGATTTGCACGTCGCTATGTTTTCTGCATTGATCTTAGTCCGAAATTCATGTAGGCCATTTATACAACAATGACCTCGTAGGGAGGGTACATGTCATAGATTTTTGTCAGTCAAAAGCTAAAGCTTTGTCAAGTGCCTCCTTCAGCTGCTGCAGACATCTGACATCAGGTACATGTAAAAAATTGTCAACATACCTGCAGTATATGACGGGTTTCAAGTCCATGTCAACTAAGACCCTCTGCTCGATGATGCCTTTTCGTTCATATTCAACAACATTTGTTTACAAGAAAGACTGCTACCAAAATATACTAATAGATAGATATATAGATATATATATAGCCCCGCAACCTACTGAACCGTGACTCTGTTAGCTTTGCCGGCCGACCAGACGGAATCACACTGCGACCGTGGAAGGGTGGCAGACAGTTGGCATGGAACTATACTTGTGTATCCACCCTGGCAGCCACATACATCAACCTCTCTGCCGGCACAGCAGGAGCCGCGGCGACACGCAGAGAAAGAGACAAGTCAGCCAAATACAGGCAATTAGATCATTGGTACAACTTCGTTCCAATAGGGTCTGAGACCCTAGGCCCATGGGGAGAGAGTGCAAGAAGATTTCTTAAGGATCTTGGTTCCAAGCTCATTGACACCACAAGAGACCCTGGAGCGGCAAGTTTTCTCTTTCAGCGCCTCAGTGTCGCGATCCAGAGGAGAAATGCTCGCTGCATCCTCGGTTCCTGCCCGGCGTCGGAGGAGTTCGAGGAAATCTACAGCCTCTAGGAAGCGAACTTTTTCTTATGTCCTTAATGTTCATTTTTTGTATAAAATCAGATATGTAACTGTATAACCTTACATAATAAAGTGTACAATATATATATATATATATATATTATATATAATATTATATAATTGTATAGCAGAAAGGGTGAGATTAATTATTCTAGAGTGAATCTGTATTTTCCGTATATTTTTCTTCACCTAAGAAGGAAGATAAAAAAATAAAAATCCAAAGTTCCTTTTTAAAATTTTATTTGGCCTGTCGCTAAGTTGCTTTCCGTGAACTCTTGTTAACATTGTCAAAGGCAGAGTTCGTGTGATTTCAAAAGTTTCTTGATGCATGATATATACCCAAGAATGAGGTGAAGATGAAACACCTCACTTAAGGGCAAATAGGTCAATTGACTCTTTCCAATCTGGTGTTAGCATGATGGATGGGAAAGTAGAGTGTATGTTCCGTCATACCTGGTTGATGGGGTTCTGGGAGTTCTTCTACTCCCCAAGCCCGGCCCGAGGCCAGGCTTGACTTGTGAGAGTTTGGTCCACCAGGCTGTTGCTTGGAGAGGCCCGCAGGCCCACATACCCACCACAGCCCGGCTGATCCGGAACTTCTCTTAGAAAACAGTCCAGTTTTCTCTTGATGTCCACGGTTGTTCCGTCATGTTGTTGAAGTTGGCAGAGAGTAATGTGGGTGTCAGTTGTCTTGGTTTGATGTATAATGCCTCCACCTTGTCCAGTCTTCCCTTGTCGCTGCGTCTGTTGACTATTTTAGTGTTGTTTATCAGGACATCTCTGGTGATGATCTGGTCATGTGTAGTGACTGTGTTCCTTTATAGGCTCTTGCTGTTGGTGCATTGTTAGGCGCCTCGAGAGGCATGTTGTTGCCTTGATCATATATTGGGTTCCTTGTGGCTGACACTCCCCAAGTGGGCGTGTGAAGGCATAGGCGACATT
This sequence comes from Procambarus clarkii, assembly GCF_040958095.1. NCBI lineage: Eukaryota > Metazoa > Arthropoda > Malacostraca > Decapoda > Cambaridae > Procambarus > Procambarus clarkii. The sequence goes on along the minus strand of NC_091197.1, from coordinate 20,087,371 downwards.
CCTCTCTTTCACGAGGTTTGGTTTGTTTTCAGGAGTTATGAGCAAGTTGGCGGTCTTCTTGCTTTTATGGTATATTGTTAGTTCAGTCTCCTGGGTGGTGTCAGTACACGGGTCACATTTCATCCAATATTTTTTTTCAAGGACCCTCTCATCAGTTTTTTTTTTTTTGGGCGGTGGGGAAGAGGTTCCTGAAGAATATTACAATAGTAGGGACCGATAATATTCTGATGTCTGGTATGTCTGAGGTATGTTATACCCCCTCCTGCCGTCCTCACCTGCCTGCCTCCCCCCTCCCCTCAGCTCCTCCCTACCCTTTACCTGCCTGCCTCCCCCCTCCCCTCAGCCCCTCCCTACCCTTTACCTGCCTGCCTCCCCCTCCCCTCAGCCCCTCCCTACCCTTTACCTGCCTGCCTTCCCCTCCCCTCAGCCCCTCCCTACCCTTTACCTGCCTGCCTCCCCCCTCCCCTCAGCCCCTCCCTACCCTTTACCTGCCTGCCTCCCCCTCCCCTTAGACCCTCCCTACCCTTTACCTACCTGCCTCCCTCCCCTGCCCCTGCACCTGGCGGTGTTGACAGCGACATAGCGGTAATGATGTCTCCCGTGCCAGAGCTCTTTATTCTAAGCTCATTAGCGATGCTCCAGTTGTAATTAGACCTGATTGTAAGACTTTTCCTGGACATATTTTCTACCTGTTTGTGTAATGACTTCACGGGATGCCCTAGATTTGTGTGTGTGTGTGTGTGTGTGTGTGTGTGTGTGTGTGTGTGTGTGTGTGTGTGTGTGTGTACTTACCTAATTGTGCTTGCGGGGGTTGAGCGGGTTCTTTGGTCCCGCCTCTCAACTGTCAATCAACTAATGTACAGGTTCCTGAGCCTATTGGGCTCTATCATATCTACACTTGAAGCTGTGTATGGAGTCAGCCTCCACCACATCACTTCCTAATGCATTCCATTTGTCTACTACTCTGACATTAAAAAAAATTATTTCTAATGTGTCTATGGCTCATTTCGGCACTCAATTTCTACCTTTGTCCCCTAGTGCATGTGCCCCTTGTAGTAAATAGTCTGTCTTTATCCTATCAATTCCTCTGAGAATCTTGTAAGTGGTGATCATGTCCCTTTTAACTTCTGTCTCCCAGTGACGAGAGGTTTAATTCCCGTAGTCTCTCCTCGTAGCTCATACCCCTCAGCCCGGGCACTAGTCTAGTGCCAAACCTTTGAACCTTTTCCAGTTTAGCCTTATGCTTGACTAGATATGGACTCCATGCTAGAGCCGCATACTCCAGGATTGGTCTGACATATGTGGTATACAAAGTTCTGAAAGATTCCTTACACAAGTTTCTAAAGACCGTTCTGATGTTGGCCAACCTGGCATATGCCGCTGATGTTATACTCTTGATATGGCCTTCAGGGGACAGGTCTGGTGTGATATCAACCCCCAGGTCTTTCTATCCCTCTGACTCTCGAAGTATTTCATCTTCCAAATGATACCTTGTATTTGGTCTCCTGCTCCCTACACTTATCATCTTCATTACATTGCATTTGCTTGGGTTAAACTCTAACAACCATTTGTTCGACCATTCCTGCAGCATGTCCAGGTCTTCTTGAAGCCTCAAGCTGTCCTCCTCTGTTTTAATCCTTTTCATAATTAGTGTACTCACTTATTTGGTGTGTGTACTCACCTATTTGTACTCACCTATCTGCAGGACCGAGCATTGACTCCTGGATCCCGCCTTTCGAACCATCGGTGGTTTACAGCAATGACTCATGTCCCATTACCCTATCATACTTAGTTTTAAAATTATGAATAGAGTTTGCTTCCACAACCTGCTCCTTAAGTGCATTCCAGTTTTCCACTACTCTCCCGCTAAAAGAAAACTTCCTAACATCTCTGTGACTCATCTGAGTTTCAAGCTTCCATCCATGTCCTCTCGTTCTGTTACTATTCCGTGTGAACATTTCGTCTATTTCCACTTTATCAATTCCCCCGAGTATTTTATACGTTCCTTTCATATCCCCCCTCACCCTTCTTTTTGTCTGTCGTAAGGTTCAGTTACTTCAGGCGCTCTTTATATCCCATCCCTCGTAACTCTGGGACGAGCCTCGTCGCAAATTTCTGAACCGTTTCCAGTTTCCTTATGTGTTTCTTCAGATGGGGGCTCCATGATGGTGCGGCATACTCTAAACTGGTCTCACGTAGGCAGTGTAAAGCGCCCTAAATTCCTCCTTACTTAAGTTTCTGAATGATGTTCTAACTTTTGCCAGTGTAGAGTACGCTGCTGTCGTTATCCTATTTATATGTGCCTCGGGAGTTAGATTAGGTGTTACGTCCACTCCCAGGTCTCTTTCTCGCGTCGTCACAGGTAGGCTGTTCCCCTTCATTGTGTACTGTCCCTTTGGTCTTCTATCACCTGATCCCATTTCCATAACTTTACATTTGTTCGTGTTGAACTCCAGTAGCCATTTCTCTGACCATCTCTGCAACCTGTTCAAGTCATCTTGGAGGATCCTACAATCCTCATCTGACACAACTCTTCTCAAATTTTGCGTCATCCGCGAACATCGACATGTTGAATTCTACTCCTTTTTTTTTTAAATTTTGCCCCGAGGGGCGAAATTTTTATTGGGCAGCGCCAGTCATCTTGTGAGTGGACATTCCGTCATAGCAGCATGTACAACACTCCCCAAAAGGAAGAAAACCCGCTGGGTTGTTCATCCTGTCACTTGTACCCAGACACAGCTGGGGCCTGGTTGCCTGGTGGATAGCGCGCAGGACTCGTAATTCTGTGGCGCGGGGTCGATTCCCGCACGAGGCAGAAACAAATGGGAAAAGTTTCTTTCACCCTGAATGCCCCTGTTACCTAGCAGTAAATAGGTACCTGGGAGTTAGTCAGCTGTCACGGGCTGCTTCCTGGGGTGTGTGTGTGGGGTGTGGGAAAAAATAGTAGTAGTTAGTAAACAGTTGATTGACAGTTGAGAGGCGGGCCGAAAGAGCAAAGCTCAACCCCCGCAAGCACAACTGAGTGAAAACAACTAGGTGAAAACAGCTGGGACTTGCTTAACTGTCTCAAGTGAACAGCTCCTCAAACAAGAATATTAACATCTGTCAACCCTTAAAAGCTTACGTTGTCTTGCGGGTGCAAAATGGGGAAATCTTTTAAGAACAGTATCAATATTTGACAAATAGTGTTTTCCTAACTCAAACAATGTGGGGTTTATTATTCTACACATACTTCTGATTTCTCTCAGGTGTTCACATTCACGTAGATAGTGGTCAAGGCGGTGTCCATCACTCTCACCACAGATTCTGCAACTTCGCTGATCAACAGTTGTTTCCATTCCGTATCTCCATGGATATTTGTATCCAAGACGGATTCTCGCTATTACTGATTCTCTCCCGCGTCCTCCTATTCGTCCATAATGATTAGGATTGCCAATTGCAACCATGTTGCACCATCGTACAGATTCACTGGTTTGTGCTTCTATCTTGTAAACATGTCATTTACGTAAATTAGAAATAGAATTGGTCCCAGCACCGATCCTTGAGGTACTTAACTCGTTACTGTTCGCCAGTCCGGCATCTCGCCCCTTACCATTACTCCTTCCTGTTAGGTAGTTCCTCACCCTTGCTAGGGCCTTTCTGCTTACTCCCGCCTGCCTCAAGTTTGAGTAGCAGTCTCCTGTGCGGTACTGTATCAAAGGAATTTTGCCAGTCTAGAAATATGCAATCTGCCCAACCATTTCTGTCCTGCATTATCCTTCTTATTTTATCATAGATTTGTTTGTTAGATTAAGGTTTGTTAGGCAAGATTTCTCTTTCCAGAGCCCATGTTGATACTTTTTTACTAACCTAATGCTCTCCAGGTGTGCAACAAGTCTTAGCCTAATTATTCTTTCAAGTATTTTGCTGGGAATGCTTGTCAGTGATACAGGTCTATATTTGAGTGCCTCCTCCCTATCTCCTTTTATGAAAATCGATGCAACATTTGCCATCTTCCAGTAACTGGGCTATTCTCCCGACATAAGTGACTCATTAAAGATCATTGCCAGAGGCACGCTGAGGGCCTGCGCTGCCTCTTTTAGTATCGACGGTGATACTTTGGTCGAACTGCTTTAGTTGCATCCAGTGTTGTCAACTGTTTCATTACCTCCTCTGCTGTCACCTCTATATCTGACAGTCTTAAATTTAGGCTAATCTCTTCTAAAAATGGTAGCTGCTTAAGCTCGGTTGTGAACATTCCATGGAGACTGGCATTCAGTGCCTCGCAGATTTCCTTGTCACTTTCTGTATATGCCCCCTCTGTTTTCCTTAGTCTTGTCACTTGGTTGTTCACTGACATTTTTCTTCTTACATGGCTATGATGTAATTTAAGTTGGTTTTTCGCTTTGATTGCAATATTCTCATAATTTCTTTCCAATACTTTTCTTATGTTAATGAAACCGTTTCTAGCTCTGTTACATCTAATCCTGTTGTCCTCTGATCTAATAGGCTTGGTGTATCTCCTCCTCTTTCCCTTGTGTCCCTTTCCCTTCACATGTTGTGTTAGGAAATTCCTGTCTATAATGTCAACTAACTTTGCTCCCCACGTTTCCTCCCCGCCATGGGGATTAGCTTCCCAATTCATTTAACCGTAATTTAGGTCCCCCCATGATCAACAGTTTCGCTCTCCTTCTATGAGTTATTGTTGCTGCCTTCTGCAGTTCATCAATACATGCCTTGTTGTTGTCATTCTCCTGCCTGGGCCTTCTACTGTTTGGTGGGGCATTGTAGATTATCAAGATCACAATCTTCTTCCCATCTGCTGTCAGAGTTCTGTGTATAGAACTTGTGCTTTCATTGGTACTCGGATTTTCCAGGTCTTCAAATTTCCATTTCTTCTTTATTAGGAGTGCCACTCCCCTTCCTTGTCTCTGTGTCCTTTCTTTTCTTATCACCTGGTACCACTCTGGAAAGATTGCATCTGAGATCATGCCATTTTTTTAGTTTCCACAATTGCCACTATGTCTGGATCTTCCTCACTCTTGCCTTTATATCTTCTGCTTTATTGGATACCCCATCAGCATTGGTGTAACAAACCTTGAGACTCTTCTTGGAAACTCTAGTACCAGAGTTCACCCTTTCTCTGGGAGGGTCTGCGGGATGTCTGGGGGGGCGAATGGGGCTGTGGGGGTGCCAGGGGGGCGAATGGGGCTGTGGGGGTGCCAGGGGGGCGAATGGGGTCTGGGCATCTAGGGGGATAGGAAGGGCATAATGGGTCTGAACGGGTTGTTTTGTTGATGAGGACGGTCTGCTTTGTTGATGACGGTCTGCTTTGTTGATGACGGTCTGCTTTGTTGATGACGGTCTGCTTTGTTGATGACGGCCTGCTTTGATGATGAGGACGGTCTGCTTTGTTGATGACGGTCTGCTTTGTTGATGATGGTCTGCTTTGTTGATGACGGTCTGCTTTGTTGATGACGGTCTGCTGTGTTGATGACGGTCTGCTTTGTTGATGACGGTCTGCTTTGTTGATGAGGACGGTCTGCTTTGTTGATGAGGACGGTCTGCTTTGTTGATGAGGACGGTCTGCTTTGTTGATGAGGACCGTCTGCTTTGTTGATGAGGACCGTCTGCTTTGTTGATGAGGACGGTCTGCTTTGTTGATGAGGATGGGCTGCTGTGTTGATGAGGACGGTCTGCTGTGTTGATGAGGACGGTCTGCTGTGTTGATGAGGACGGTCTGCTGTGTTGATGAGGACGGTCTGCTGTGTTGATGAGGACGGTCTGCTGTGTTGATGAGGACGGTCTGCTGTGTTGATGAGGACGGTCTGCTGTGTTGATGAGGACGGTCTGCTGTGTTGATGAGGACGGTCTGCTGTGTTGATGAGGACGGTCTGCTGTGTTGATGAGGACGGTCTGCTGTGTTGATGAGGACGGTCTGCTGTGTTGATGAGGACGGTCTGCTGTGTTGATGAGGACGGTCTGCTGTGTTGATGAGGACAGTCTGCTTTGTTGATGAGGACGGTCTGCTTTGTTGATGACGGTCTGCTTTGTTGATGACGGTCTGCTTAGTTGATGACGGTCTGCTTAGTTGATGACGGTCTGCTTTGTTGATGACGGTCTGCTGTGTTGATGAGGACGGTCTGCTGAGTTGATGAGGACGGTCTGCTGTGTTGATGAGGACGATCTGCTGTGTTGATGAGGACGGTCTGCTGTGTTGATGAGGACGGTCTACTGTGTTGATGAGGACGGTCTGCTGTGTTGATGAGGACGGTCTGCTTTGTTGATGACGGTCTGCTTTGTTGATGACGGTCTGCTTAGTTGATGACGGTCTGCTTAGTTGATGACGGTCTGCTTTGTTGATGACGGTCTGCTGTGTTGATGAGGACGGTCTGCTGAGTTGATGAGGACGGTCTGCTGAGTTGATGAGGACGGTCTGCTGTGTTGATGAGGACGGTCTGCTGTGTTGATGAGGACGGTCTGCTGTGTTGATGACGGTCTGCTGTGTTGATGAGGACGGTCTGCTGTGTTGATGAGGATCGACGGGCTGTTTATTAATATATATTCTTTGCAGGGATATTCCTGCTCGGGCCCTAAGCCTCTGGCTGGCCCACTGGGCGGGCCCTAAGCCTCTGGCTGGCCCACTGCGCGGGCCCTAAGCCTCTGGCTGGCCCACTGCGCGGGCCCTAAGCCTCTGGCTGGCCCACTGCGCGGGCCCTAAGCCTCTGGCTGGCCCACTGCGCGGGCCCTAAGCCTCTGGCTGGCCCACTGCGCGGGCCCTAAGCCTCTGGCTGGCCCACTGCGCGGGCCCTAAGCCTCTGGCTGGCCCACTGCGCGGGCCCTAAGCCTCTGGCTGGCCCACTGCGCGGGCCCTAAGCCTCTGGCTGGCCCACTGGGCGGGCCCTAAGCCTCTGGCTGGCCCACTAAGTGTTGCTTGTTTCTGTTTTACTTGGGCGGAGTATGAGTATTTATGACTCGTATGATCGCTTCAGTAAGATTTTGCCATGTGTGTTTAACAACAACTTCTGCTCTGTTGAATCTAAGTTGAAATCTTAATGGGTTTGTAACTACAATGTTCCAGTGGTCTGTCGGGCATTTCTCCACAGTGGTGACATTTCCTCTCATCTTCCGGAACCTGTAAGCCTATTTCCCATGCACATGGGTATCCAGGCCTGTCGCGATGTAAGTGTACTTCTGTTGTTCTACAGCAGAAGTTCACTTATATCTATTCTACTGTTGTTTCATCAAACTAAGTGGTTCGTTGTTGGGTGAATTCTTGTAGCAACCCGCAGATCTTCATGATGTGACTGCTGTGTTGTGGTCACTGTACATCATGATGAGGACGAGATGAGGCAGGATATAGCAGCGATGATGAGTCACGTCTTGAGTCATAGTTTTGAAACTAGTCTTTAATCTATGCATATATGTCAGTCACACTGACATATATGTCAGTCACACTGACATATATGTCAGTCACACTGACATACATGTCAGTCACACTGACATATATGTCAGTCACACTGACATATATGCCAATTACGGACTCTTGGTGACTGTGATTGTCCACACTGTGTACTGCGTACAGTGTGAGTGTATAGTAACTCACCTGGCCTCTATTGTATAGTGACTCACCTGGCCTCTATTGTATAGTGACTCACCTGGCCTCTATTGTATAGTGACACACCTGGCCTGTATTGTATAGTGACTCACCTGGCCTGTATTGTATAGTGACTCACCTGGCCTGTATTGTATAGTGACACACCTGGCCTGTATTGTATAGTGACTCACCTGGCCTGTATTGTATAGTGACACACCTGGCCTGTATTGTATAGTGACACGCCTGGCCTCTATTGTATAGTGACTCACCTGGCCTCTATTGTATAGTGACACACCTGGCCTGTATTGTATAGTGACTCACCTGGCCTGTATTGTATAGTGACTCACCTGGCCTGTATTGTATAGTGACTCACCTGGCCTGTATTGTATAGTGACTCACCTGGCCTGTATTGTATAGTGACTCACCTGGCCTGTATTGTATAGTGACACACCTGGCCTGTATTGTATAGTGACTCACCTGGCCTGTATTGTATAGTGACTCACCTGGCCTGTATTGTATAGTGACTCACCTGGCCTGTATTGTATAGTGACACACCTGGCCTGTATTGTATAGTGACACACCTGGCCTGTATTGTATAGTGACACACCTGGCCTGTATTGTATAGTGACTCACCTGGCCTGTATTGTATAGTGACACACCTGGCCTGTATTGTATAGTGACACACCTGGCCTGTATTGTATAGTGACACACCTGGCCTGTATTGTATAGTGACACACCTGGCCTGTATTGTATAGTGACACCTGGCCTGTATTGTATAGTGACACACCTGGCCTGTATTGTATAGTGACACACCTGGCCTGTATTGTATAGTGACACACCTGGCCTGTATTGTATAGTGACACACCTGGCCTGTATTGTATAGTGACACACCTGGCCTGTATTGTATAGTGACACACCTGGCCTGTATTGTATAGTGACTCACCTGGCCTGTATTGTATAGTGACACACCTGGCCTGTATTGTATAGTGACACACCTGGCCTGTATTGTATAGTGACTCACCTGGCCTGTATTGTATAGTGACACACCTGGCCTGTATTGTATAGTGACTCACCTGGCCTGTATTGTATAGTGACACACCTGGCATGTATTGTATAGTGACACACCTGGCCTGTATTGTGAACACATCCCCACACAGGTGGTCTCACCTGAAACAGGTAAACACAACTGAACCTTAGGAAACTGTATACTGGAACAACAACCATCTTAAACAAGCAAACAAGATTGGTGTGACGAGCTTGCCCAAATGCTATCACCGCAGCAAATCAAACAATCGACTGAATTCTAACCATAACAGACAACCAATCTACAAACTTTCATTGGCTGCGGTTCCACCACTCCGAAAGTTAATAGCTCTGCACGTTAATTTTTTGGTGCGCATTGTTGCTATAATTACGAGCGATCAAGTTCATTATCCAGGAGGTAATTGGTGCATGCATTTGATCCCTTCAGTGATACCTATGTTGTATACTCTTGTTGTTCTTACTACTGAAGTGATGTATTACGGGAGTGTAGGGAAGAAGTGAGGTTTAGTGTTGGTGTCTCGGCCACCTCATGTCTTAGCGTCTTCACTTCTGCAACACTCACAAAATTCTTTAATGTGTCTGTGGCTCATTTTGATACTCAACATCTACCACTGCATATCCCCTTGTTCGTGTACTACCCAATACTAATTAGTCTGCCCTGAATATTCTCCCAGAGTATTTTTGTATGTGGGAATCATGTCTCCCCCGTGCCTTCTCTCTCAGTGACGTGAGGTTTAAAACCTGTAGTCGTAACTCGTTTTTCGTACCTCTCAGTTCTGGGACTAGTCATACAAGTGAACTTTCTTCATCGAGCCTTTGTGTTTATCTAGATCAGGATTCCGCACCGGTGTGACATATACCAAAACTGCTCTGATATGAACCATATCCAAGATTTTAAACGACTTTTGTTCAGATTCCTAAAAGGTTCTTATATTAGCCAACCTTCCGTGTGCAACTGTAAATATCATTGTGATGTGAGCTTCTTGGGACAGTTTGGGAATGATGATAACCGCTAAGTCTTTTTCTCTTGTCATATTCCAATGGGATTTTCTCTCTAATGTGATATTTTGTGCCAGGTCTCCGGTTCCCAATACCTAGCTTCATTACTTTGCACTGGCTCAACTTGAATTCTAGTGGCCACTTGAGGGACCATACCTTCATTTTGTCAAGGTCCTCTTGTAGTTTCATGCAGTCTTCCTTTGTATTTATCTTCATCATAAGTTTTACATAGTCAGCAAACATTGAGAGGAAGGAATCTATTTGCTCTGGAGGTCGTTCACATAGATTATGAATAGAATAAACCCTAGAAGTGACCCTTGTGGAAGCCAGTGGTCACACCCCGCCACTCTGAGGTCTCTCCTCGCACTGTATTCACCTTGTTGTGCTTGCGGGGGTTGAGCTCTGCTCATTCGGCCCGCCTCTCAACTGTCAATCAACTGTTACTAACTACTATTTTTTTGCCCCCATACCACACACACACACCCCAGGAAGCAGCCCGTGACAGCCGACTAACTCCCAGGTATCTATTTACTGCTAGGTAACAGCGGCATTAGGGTGAAAGAAACTCTGCCCATTGTTTCTCCCCGGCGCCCGGAATCGAACCCGGGACCACAGGATCACGCATCCAGCGTGCTGTCCGCTCAGCCACCGCCCCCCCCCACTGTGGCACTGTCTCCTGTTGCAGAGGTCCTTCTTTATCCACTAGAGAACCCTCCCTGTCACTGGTGTTGTCCATTGTGTGCACCTGTGGGGACTGTGTCGAAGGCTTCCTCACAAGCCGCCCACCTTCTCAATCTTGTCTGACCTCAGTCGCCCGTCCATACAAGTCTTATCAACATGCAGGCGATGAGTCACAATAACGTGGCTGAAGATATGATGACCAAACAACACACCACAAGATGAGACGACGATGGTTCGGTCCGTCCTGGACCATTACCATACTCGACTTGAGAATGGTCCATGACGGACCGAAACGTCGTCGTCTCCTCATCTTCTGGTGTGTGATTGGTCATCAAGACTTAGCAAATTTGTGAGCTTGAATTTGCCATCACTGAAACCAGATGTTCACAAGTCTCTTGTGATATCTGCTATCACCTTGTGTGGCAAGTAAAGGACACAGCTCTGTAGTTTAATGCCTCCTTTCTATTTCCCTTTTAGTATATTGGCCCTATATTGGCTGTCTTTTAATTCTGGCAGTCCTCCTCTTTCAAGTGGCATTATTTACCGTAGAAAAGGGGCCAGCACAAGGCTGCTGCTCCTTCACATAGTTCTATAAGAACAAAGGACAGGAGATAGAACTATGAGTTTTAACTCAGTGTCTTTTCAGTTAACCCTTTTCCTCTTGACCTACGTGCCAAAGAGTACATTACTACTTCCACAAGGTATTAAAATTTCATTATATAGTGATCGTTCATTTTTGAAGAGGGTTCGAAAATGTCTTCCGTTGTGTGACTTACTGAGTGAGAATATGAGGTCAAGTGTGTCTGGTTAGACATTGTCCCTCATTCTTGCCGGTCTGTTGACATGTTCTCTCTTCTCGCTAACATGACTATAGGTCTCCGTCTGCCAATATCTCCCACGAAGATGCCTTATTCTCCCAGTCTATTTTACCAAGGATGAAGTCTCCGATGACAATGCATAAGAGCCAAGACACATTCCTAGACCATGTTTGCAGCTGAGGCAGCTCCATCGGGGATAATATTAACTGGTCTATTATTTCTGTCAAATGCCTACCTGGGTCTCTTGTCGTTTTTTGGAGGATTGTAGAACCAGACTACAATCATCTTAGACCCTCGAATTGTTAAAGGTCCTCTTGCATAGTCACTGCCTCTCCCCTCATTATGGACACTATGTAACTGCGGGACTGCGTGACTGCGGGACTGCGTGACTGCGTGACTGCGGGACTGCGTGACTGCGTGACTGCGGGACTGCGGGACTGCGTGACTGCGTGACTGCGGGACTGCGTGACTGCCAGTCCCTTGAAAGTAAATTTCTTCTGGATCAAGAGGACGACTCCCCTGCCGTATATTTCCCGCCTTACAACATCTTGGGCTGAACACTGCATTAGTTATCGTTGCTGACGGTTTCGTTTGTGTGTGAGTGCTGTTACATCAGGACTGTGGCACTATGGCACTGTGTGACTGTGTGACTATGGCACTGTGTGACTATGGCACTGTGTGACTGTGTGACTATGGCACTGTGTGACTATGGCACTGTGTGACTATGGCACTGTGTGACTATGGCACTGTGTACTCACCTATTTGTGCTTGCAGGGTCGAGCATTGACTCTTGGATCCCGCCTTTCCAGCCATCGGTTGTTTACAGCAATGACTCCTGTCCCATTTTCCTATCATACCTAATTTTAAAATTATGAACAAAGTTTGCTTCCACAACCTGCTCCTTAAGTGCATTCCATTTTTCCACTACTCTCACACTAAAAGAAAACTTCCTAACATCTCTGTGACTCATCTGAGTTTCCAGTTTCCACCCATGTCCCCTCGTTCTGTTATTATTACGTGTGAACATTTCATCTATTTCCACTTTGTCAATTCCCCTGAGTATTTTATGTTCCTATCATATCTCCTCCCTCCCTTCTTTTCTCTAGTGTCGTAAGGTTCAGTTCCTTCAGACGTTCTTCATATCCCATCCCTCGTAACTCAGGGACAAGCCTCGTCGCAAACCTCTGAACCTTCTCCAGTTTCCTTTTGTGTTTCTTCAGGTGGGGACTCTATGATGGCGCGGCATACTCTAAGACTGGTCTCACGTAGGCAGTGTAAAGCGCCCTAAAAGCCTCCTCATTTAGGTTTCTGAATGAAGTTCTAATTTTCGCCAGAGTAGAGTACGCTGCTGTCGTTATCCTATTTATATGTGCCTCAGGAGTTAGATTAGGTGTCACATCCACTCCCAGGTCTCTTTCTCGAATCGTTACAGGTAGGCAGTTCCCTTTCATTGTGTACTGTCCTTTTGGTCGTCTATCACCTGATCCCATTTCCATAATTTTACATTTACTGGTGTTGAACTCCAGTACCCATTTCCCTGACCATCTCTGCAACCTGTTTAAGTCCTCTTGGAGGATCCTACAATCCTCATCTGTCACAACTCTTCTCATTAATTTTGCGTCATTCGCAAACATTGACATGTATGATTCCACTCCTGTAAACATATCATTTACGTAAATTAGAAAGAGGATTGGGCCCAGCACTGATCCTTGAGGTACTCCACTCGTTACTGTTCGCCAGTCCGACTTCTCGCCCCTTACCATTATCCTCTGGCTCCTTCCCGTTAGGTAGTTCCTCACCTATGCTAGGGCCTTTCCGCTTACTCCTGCCTGCCTCTGAAGTTTGTAAAGCAGTCTCATGTGCGGTACTGTATCAAAGGCCTTTTGGCAGTCAAGAAATATGCAGTCTGTCCAGCCTTCTCTGTCCTGCCTTATCCTTGTTACTTTGTCATAGAATTCTAAGAGGTTTGTTAGGCATTATTTCCCTGTCCAGAACCCATGTTGGTGCTTGTTTACAAACCCAATGCTCTCCAGGTGCTCACCAAGTCTTAGCCTAATTATTCTTTCAAGTATTTTGCAGGGGATGCTTGTCAGTGATACGGGTCTGTAGTTAAGTGCCTCCTCCCTATCACCTTTCTTGAAAATCGGTACGACATTTGCCTCCTTCCAGCAACTGGGCAATTCTTCCGACATAAGTGACTCATTAAAGATCATTGCCAGAGGCACGCTGAGAGCCTGCGCTGCCTCTTTTAGTATCCACGGTGATACTTTGTCTGGTCCAACAGCTTTATTTGCATCCAGTCTTGTCAACTGTTACATTACCTCCTCTGCTGTCACCTCTATATCTGATAGTCTTCCATCTAGGGTAATCTCTTCTAACAATGGGAGCTGCTCAGGCTCGGTTGTGAACACTCCATGGAAACTTGTATTCAGTACCTCACAGATTTCCTTGTCGCTTTCTGTGTATGCCCCTACGGTTTTTCTCGGTCTCGTCACTTGATCGTTTACCGACATCTTCCTTCTTATATGGCTATGTAGTAACTTAGGTTCCTTTTTCGCTTTGATTGCAATATCATTCTCATAATTTCTTTCCGACATTCGTCGTATGTTAATGTAATTGTTCCTAGCTCTGTTACATCTAATCCTGTTGTCCGCTGTCCTTTGTCTTCTGTACTTCCTCCACTCCCTCCTTCTCACTTTTGCTTCCTGACACTGTCTATTAAACCATGGGTTATTATATTCCCTCCTGCTTTTTTCCTTTACTGTTGGAATAAATCTCTCTTCAGCCTCCTTGCATTTCCATATGACTTGGTTCATCATATCTTGCACTGTTTTTCCTCTAATTTCTTTCTCCCACTGCACTTCTCCCAGGTAGTCCCTTATCCTCTTATAGTCCCCTCTTCTGTAATCAAGTCTCCTTCCTCGGACCTCTTGTCCTTTGGTCACAATTTTAAGCGCCATCATAATGTGTGACTATGGCACTGTGTGACTATGGCACTGTGTGACTATGGCACTGTGTGACTATGGCACTGTGTGACTATGGCACTGTGTGACTATGGCACTGTGTGACTATGGCACTGTGTGACTATGGCACTGTGTGACTATGGCACTGTGTGACTATGGCACTGTGTGACTATGGCACTGTGTGACTATGGCACTGTGTGACTATGGCACTGTGTGACTGCGGGTCAGAAGTCTTCTAGTGTCAACCATACTATCAACAGCCACAATAATATAAGATGCACAATTCGTATTCTTTATTGTCATTGTTTTGTAATAAAAAGAACGTTTTTCTTTAATGTTTGTGTGATAAAAATGTGTTTATTTTTCATGTCTGTCTCCGCTTTGGACAACCAGGTAAGCCTCATCACCAGTCCCTGTTAACCGGGTGTTACTATACAATTACAATGATGGTCACTAACCGTTGGTTACTATGCAACTTGTGCGCATCAAGCAACTAAGTATTTAGCAACATCTACACCAATAATTTTTAATTCGAAATAATGAATAATACATCGTACACAGGTTTATAAAATGTATATTGAGTTATAATTGTTGTTTCTAAAATCGACGGTACATCCCTTTTGTTATATTGGTATAGACCTCAAGTATTGAGTCAAGTTTGTTAGTAAGATATTGTTTATCCGGGTGCTGCTGTACCCATACCATGAGTGACCACCCCAACACACTCATCCGGGTGCTGCTGTACCCATACCATGAGTGACCCCCCCCCACACTCATCCGGGTGCTGCTGTACCCATACCATGAGTGACCACCCCCCCACACTCATCCGGGTGCTGCTGTACCCATACCATGAGTGCCCCCCCCAACCCCACACTCATCCGGGTGCTGCTGTACCCATACCATGAGTGCCCCCCCACACTCATCCGGGTGCTGCTGTACCCATACTATGAGTGACCCCCCCCCCCACACTCATCCGGGTGCTGCTGTACCCATACCATGAGTGACCCCCCCCCCCCACACTCATCCGGGTGCTGCTGTACCCATACCATGAGTGACCCCCTCCACACTCATCCGGGTGCTGCTGTACCCATACCATGAGTGACCCCCCCACACTCATCCGGGTGCTGCTGTACCCATACCATGAGTGACCCCCCACACTCATCCGGGTGCTGCTGTACCCATACCATGAGTGACCCCCCCCCCCCCACACTCATCCGGGTGCTGCTGTACCCATACCATGAGTGACCCCCCCACACTCATCCGGGTGCTGCTGTACCCATACTATGAGTGACCCCCCCCCACACTCATCCGGGTGCTGCTGTACCCATACCATGAGTGACCCCCCCCCCCCACACTCATCCGGATGCGCCCAACCGCAATAGTTGTTCCTGATAATGACTTTCGAAGGAGTTTAAATGAGTTTTGTCGCATCCGATAATAGTGCTCAGACCTGTTGGTTCAGGCGCCGGTGGTCAACTGAGCTCCTCGTAAACACTGTGACGGTCAACTGAGCTCCTCGTAAACACTGTGACGGTCAACTGAGCCCCTCGTGTACACTGTGACGGTCAACTGAGCTCCTCGTATACACTGTGACGGTCAACTGAGCTCCTCGGGTACACTGTGACGGTCAACTGAGCTCCTCGTAAACACTGTGACGGTCAACTGAGCCCCTCGTGTACACTGTGACGGTCAACTGAGCTCCTCGTATACACTGTGACGGTCAACTGAGCTCCTCGGGTACACTGTGACGGTCAACTGAGCTCCTCGGGTACACTGTGACGGTCAACTGAGCCCCTCGTGTACACTGTGACGGTCAACTGAGCTCCTCGTATACACTGTGACGGTCAACTGAGCTCCTCGTGTACAGTGTGACGGTCAACTGAGCTTCTCGTATACACTGTGACGGTCAACTGAGCTCCTCGGGTGCACTGTGACGGCCAGATATCAACATAAGACACAGACTACTGGCCCTGGCTGAGCGTCACCGCTTCAAGTCACTAGTAGTGGCCAACATGACCCCCGGGGGAGGGTGTCACCTCAGTGTGGCCAACATGACCCCAGGGGAGGGTGTCACCTCAGTGTGGCCAACATGACCCCAGGGGAGGGTGTCACCTCAGTGTGGCCAACATGACCCCAGGGGAGGGTGTCACCTCAGTGTGGCCAACATGACCCCCAGGGGAGGGTGTCACCTCAGTGTGGCCAACATGACCCCCGGGGGAGGGTGTCACCTCAGTGTGGCCAACATGACCCCCAGGGGAGGGTGTCACCTCAGTGTGGCCAACATGACCCCCGGGGGAGGGTGTCACCTCAGTGTGGCCAACATGACCCCCGGGGGAGGGTGTCACCTCAGTGTGGCCAACATGACCCCCTGGGGAGGGTGTCACCTCAGTGTGGCCAACATGACCCCCTGGGGAGGGTGTCACCTCAGTGTGGCCAACATGACCCCCGGGGGAGGGTGTCACCTCAGTGTGGCCAACATGACCCCCTGGGGAGGGTGTCACCTCAGTGTGGCCAACATGACCCCCAGGGGAAGGGTGTCACCTCAGTGTGGCCAACATGACCCCCAGGGGAAGGGTGTCACCTCAGTGTGGCCAACATGACCCCAGGGGAAGGGTGTCACCTCAGTGTGGCCAACATGACCCCAGGGGAAGGGTGTCACCTCAGTGTGGCCAACATGACCCCAGGGGAAGGGTGTCACCTCAGTGTGACCAACATGACCCCCGGGGAAGGGTGTCACCTCAGTGTGACCAACATGACCCCAGGGGAAGGGTGTCACCTCAGTGTGACCAACATGACCCCAGGGGAGGGTGTCACCTCAGTGTGGCCAACATGACCCCAGGGGAAGGGTGTCACCTCAGTGTGGCCAACATGACCCCAGGGGGAGGGTGTGTCACCTCAGTGTGGCCAACATGACCCCAGGGGGAGGGTGTGTCACCTCAGTGTGGCCAACATGACCCCCAGGGGGAGGGGTGTCACCTCAGTGTGGCCAACATGACCCCCAGGGGGAGGGTGTCACCTCAGTGTGGCCAACATGACCCCCAGGGGGAGGGTGTCACCTCAGTGTGGCCAACATGACTCCAGGGGGAGGGTGTGTCACCTCAGTGTGGCCAACATGACCCCCCGGGGGGAGGGTGTGTCACCTCAGTGTGGCCAACATGACCTCCAGGGGAGGGTGTCACCTCAGTGTGGCCAACATGACCCCCAGGGGGAGGGTGTCACCTCAGTGTGGCCAACATGACCCCCCGGGGGGAGGGTGTGTCACCTCAGTGTGGCCAACATGACCCCCGGGGAAGGGTGTGTCACCTCAGTGTGGCCAACATGACCCCCCGGGGGGAGGGTGTGTCACCTCAGTGTGGCCAACATGACCCCCGGGGAAGGGTGTGTCACCTCAGTGTGGCCAACATGACCCCAGGGGAAGGGTGTCACCTCAGTGTGGCCAACATGACCCCAGGGGAAGGGTGTCACCTCAGTGTGGCCAACAGGACCCCAGGGGGAGGGTGTCACCTCAGTGTGGCCAACATGACCCCCAGGGGAAGGTTGTCACCTCAGTGTGGCCAACATGACCCCCGGGGGAGGGTGTGTCACCTCAGTGTGGCCAACATGACCCTCGGGGGAGGGTGTGTCACCTCAGTGTGGCCAACATGACCCCCGGGGGAGGGTGTGTCACCTCAGTGTGGCCAACATGACCCCCGGGGGGAGGGTGTGTCACCTCAGTGTGGCAGTGTTGTCTCAGCACCTGGTGGGGTCAGCACTATCACCCCAGGAACTAGCAATCTCCCTAATGAAGATTAAAATTAAAATTTACGTTCTCTAGAGAGAACAAGTGTCAAGGAGGGAGACAATTGGTATAAATGGATGAAATTGTATAACAAAATAGGGATAGTAACGAGGATTGATATTTAGAACAGGAAACAGAACAATATATATATACTGGAGAAGTTGAGAATCGGGAAAGACCTGGGTAAATACTGGTTAGGAAAATTTTTTGTTTCTTCAAAGAGCAAATTGCAAGGGTATTAAACGTCGGATCACTGTATTGTTTCAAGCGTTTGTCACGCTGTTTGGAAGGTGTGGTAGTGGGGGGGGCGGGGGGTGGTAGTGGGGGTGAGAGGTGGGGTAGTGGGGGTGAGAGGTGTGTTAGTGGGGGTGAGAGGTGTGGTTGTGGGGGTGAGAGGTGTGGTAGGGGGGGGTGAGAGGTATGGTAGGAGGGGTTGAGAGGTGTGGTAGTGGGGGGTGAGAGGTGGGGTAGTGGGGGTGAGAGGTGTGGTAGTGGGGGTGAGAGGTGTGGTAGTGGGGGTTAGAGGTGTGGTAGTGGGGGTGAGAGGTGTGGTAGTGTGGGTGAGAGGTGTGGTAGTGGGGGGGGGTGTGGTAGTGGGGGTGAGAGGTGTGGTAGTGTGGGTGAGAGGTGTGGTAGTGGGGGGGGTGTGGTAGTGTGGGTGAGAGGTGTGGTAGTGGGGGGGGTGTGGTAGTGGGGGTGAGAGGTGGGGTAGTGGGGGTGAGAGGTGTGGTAGTGGGGGTGAGAGGTGGGGTAGTGGGGGTGAGAGGTGTGGTAGTGGGGGGGGGTGTGGTAGTGGGGGTGAGAGGTGTGGTAGTGGGGGGGGGTGGTAGTGGGGGTGAGAGGTGGGGTAGTGGGGGTGAGAGGTGTGGTAGTGGGGGGTGAGAGGTGTGGTAGTGGGGGGTGAGAGGTGTGGTAGTGGGGGTGAGAGGTGGGGCATGGGGGGGGCTGAGGTGTTGGGGGGGGGGGTGAAGGGCGCCATGTTGTGTCCGGGAGGAAATGTGTTAATTTGGTGTACTGTGGTAAATTAATTATCTTTGAATGGTCATTTGTCATGCCAGGGCAAGGTGGGTGGCCCCCTTCCCTGGCTCCCAGGCTGTGTGGGGGACCTGTGTGGGGGGGCTGTGCGTGGGGGGGCTGTGTGGGGGGGGCTGTGTGGGGGGGCTGTGTGTGGGACCTGTGTGGGGGGGGGCTGTGTGTGGGGGGGCTGTTTGGGGGGGGCTGTTTGGGGGGGGGGGGGCTGTTTGGGGGGGGCTGTTTGGGGGGGGCTGTGTGTGGGGGGGGCTGTGTGTGGGGGGGCTGTGTGGGGGGGCTGTGTGTGGGGGGCTGTGTGTGGGGGGGGCTGTGTGTGGGGGGGCTGTGTGTGGGGGGGCTGTGTGGGGGGGGCTGTGTGTGGGGGCTGTGTGTGGGGGCTGTGTGTGGGGGGGGGCTGTGTGTGGGGGGGGCTGTGTGTGGGGGGGGGCTGTGTGTGGGGGCTGTGTGTGGGGGGGCTGTGTGTGGGGGGGGCTGTGTGTGGGGGGAGCTGTGTGTGGGGGGAGCTGTGTGTGGGGGGGGCTGTGTGTGGGGGGGGCTGTGTGTGGGGGGGGCTGTGTGTGGGGGGGGCTGTGTGGGGGGGGGCTGTGTGGGGGGGGGGGGCTGTGTGTGGGGGGGGGCTGTGTGTGGGGGGGGGGCTGTGTGTGGGGGGGGGGCTGTGTGTGGGGGGGCTGTGTGTGGGGGGCTGTGTGTGGGGGGGCTGTGTGTGGGGGGGGGGGCTGTGTGGGGGGGGGCTGTGTGGGGGGGGCTGTGTGTGGGGGGGGCTGTGTGTGGGGGGGGCTGTGTGTGGGGGGGGCTGTGTGTGGGGGGGCTGTGTGTGGGGGGGCTGTGTGTGGGGGGGCTGTGTGTGGAGGGGGGCTGTGTGTGGGGGGGGGCTGTGTGTGGGGGGGCTGCTGTGTGTTGGGGGGCTGCTGTGTGGGGGGGGGCTGTGTGTGGGGGGGGGCTGTGTGTGGGGGGGGCTGTGTGTGGGGGACGTGTGTGTGGGGGGGGCTGTGTGTGGGGGGCTGTGTGTGGGGGGTTTGTGTGTGGGGGCAGTGTTGGGATTGTGTGGGGGGCTGTTTTGAGGCTGTGGGGGACTGTGTGGAGGACTGTGTGGGGGCTGTGTAGGGGTTGTGTGTGGGGGCTTTGTGGGGGGGCTGTGTGGGGGGGGCTTGTGTTGGTGCTGTGTGGGGGACTCTGTGGGGGGGTTGTGTGGAGGGGCTGTGTGGGGGACTCTGTGGGGGGGTTGTGTGGAGGGGCTGTGTGGAGGGGCTGTGTGGAGGGGATGTGTGGGGTGCTGTGTGGAGGGGCTGTGTGGAGGGGCTGTGTGGAGGGGCTGTGTGGAGGGGCTGTGTGGGGTGCTGTGTGGGGTGCTGTGTGGAGGGGCTGTGTGGAGGGGCTGTGTGGGGGCTGTGTGGAGGGGCTGTGTGGGGTGCTGTGTGGGGTGCTGTGTGGAGGGGCTGTGTGGGGGTGTGTGTGAGGGGCTGTGTTGGGCCTGTGTGGGGGACTGTGTGGGGGTTGTGTGGTGGCGCTGTGTGGTGGCGCTGTGTGGGGGGGGGGTTGTGTGGGGGCTGAGTTAGGGGATGTGGAGGCTGTGAGGAGACTGTGTATGGAGGCTGTATGGGGGATTGTGTGGGGGGCTGTGTGTGGGAACTGTGTGGGGACTGTGTGGGGGGGCTGTGTGGGGGATTGTGTAAGGACTGTGTGGAGGGGCTGTGTGGGGGACTCTGTGGGGGGGGTTGTGTGAAGGGGCTGTGTGGGGGCTGTGTGGAGGGGCTGTGTGGGGTGCTGTGTGGAGGGGCTGTGTGGAGGGGCTGTGTGGGGGCTGTGTGGAGGGGATGTGTGGGGTGCTGTGTGGAGGGGCTGTGTGGAGGGGCTGTGTGGGAGCTGTGTGGAGGGGCTGTGTGGGGTGCTGTGTGGGGTGCTGTGTGGAGGGGCTGTGTGGAGGGGCTGTGTGGGGGCTGTGTGGAGGGGCTGTGTGGGGTGCTGTGTGGGGTGCTGTGTGGAGGGGCTGTGTGGGGGTGTGTGTGAGGGGCTGTGTTGGGCCTGTGTGGGGGACTGTGTGGGGGTTGTCTGGTGGCGCTGTGTGGGGGCGCTGTGTGGGGGGGGTTGTGTGGGGGCTGTGTTAAGGGATGTGGAGGCTGTGAGGGGACTGTATGGGGGCTGTATGGGGGAATTGTGTGGGGGCTGTGTGTGGGAACTGTGTGGGGACTGTGTAAAGACTGTGTGGGGGGGCTGTGTGGGGGGATTGTGTAAGGACTGTGTGGGGGGGCTGTGTGGGGGGCTGTGTAAGGACTGTGTATGGGGGCTGTGTGTGGGGACTGTGTAAGGACTGTGTGGGGGGGCTGTGTGGGTGGGGGCTGTGTGGGGGGGCCGTGTGGGAGCTGTAATGTGGGGCTGTGTTAGGACTGTGTGTGGGGGGGGGGCTGGGCGGTGGCTGTGTTGGGGGGCTGTGTGTTGGGGGGCTGTGTGTTGGGGGCTGTGTGTTGGGGGCTGTGTGTTGGGGGCTGTGTGTTGGGGGCTGTGTGTTGGGGGCTGTGTTGGGGGCTGTGTGTTGGCGCTGTGTGTTGGGGGCTGTGTGTTGGGGGTTGTGTGTTGGGGGCTGTGTGTTGGGGGCAGTGTGTTGGGGGCAGTGTGTTGGGGGCTGTGTGTTGGGGGCAGTGTGTTGGGGGCTGTGTGTTGGGGGCTGTGTGTTGGGGGCTGTGTGTTGGGGGCTGTGTGTTGGAGGCAGTGTGTTGGGGGCAGTGTGTTGGGGGCTGTGTGTTGGGGGCTGTGTGTTGGGGGCTGTGTGTTGGGGGCAGTGTGTTGGGGGCAGTGTGTTGGGGGCTGTGTGTTGGGGGCAGTGTGTTGGGGGCTGTGTGTTGGGGGCTGTGTGTTGGGGGCTGTGTGTTGGGGGCTGTGTGTTGGGGGCAGTGTGTTGGGGGCTGTGTGTTGGGGGCTGTGTTGAGGCGGTGCGGGGGCTGTGATGGGATTCTGAAAGGCTGCGTGAGGCTGTGAGAGTTAGTACTCACCTATTTGTGCTTGCGGGGGTTGAGCTCTGGCTCTTTGGTCCCGCCTCTCAACTGTTAATCCACTGCTGTACAGGTTCCTGAGCCTACTGGGCTCTATCATATCTACACTTGAAACTGTGTATGGAGTCAGCCTCCACCACATCACTGCCTAATGCATTCCATTTACTAACTACTCTGACACTGAAAACATTCTTTAAAATGCCTCTTCACTGCCCTTCCTCCTGCCCTTCACTGCCCTTCCTCCTGCCCTTCACTGCCCTTCCTCCTGCCTTTCACAGCCCTTCCTCCTGCCCTTCACTGCCCTTCCTCCTGCCCTTCACTGCCCTTCCTCCTGCCCTTCACTGCCCTTCCTCCTGCCCTTTCTCCTGCCTTTCACAGCCCTTCCTCCTGCCCTTCACTGCCCTTCCTCCTGCCCTTCACTGCCCTCCCTCGTGCCCTTCACTGCCCTTCCTCCTGCCCTTCACTGCCCTTCCTCCTGCCCTTCACTGCCCTTCCTCCTGCCCTTCACTGCCCTTCCTCCTGCCCTTCACTGCCATCCCTCGTGCCCTTCACTGCCCTTCCTCATGCCCTTCACTGCCCTTCACTGCCCTTCACTGCCCTTCCTCCTGCCCTTCCTCATGCCCTTCACTGCCCTTCCTCCTGCCCTTCCTCCTGCCCTTCCTCCTGCCCTTCAGTGCCCTTCCTCCTGCCCTTCACTGCCCTTCCTCCTGCCCTTCACTGCCCTTCCTCCTGCCCTTCACTGCCCTTCCTCCTGCCTTTCGCTGCCCTTCCTCCTGCCCTTCACTGCCCTTCCTCCTGCCCTTCACTGCCCTTCCTCCTGCCCTTCATTGCCCTTCCTCATGCCCTTCACTGCCCTTCCTCCTGCCCTTCACTGTCCTTCACGTGAAGGGCAGTGGAAGGCGAGCAGTGAGATATAAGGGATATAAAAGAGAAGAGACGAGTCGATGAGCAGTAAATGAGAGAGTACTGCCAGTGAGAGGCGGGGGGGGGGGGTGTGACGGGAGGGGGGCGCCTCAGTGACCAGGTGTGGGAGAGGGGAGAGGGTTGGTGGGAAGGATAGTGGGAGGGAGATAGAGGAAGGGGGTGAAGTGGGGAGAGAGAAGTAGATAGATGAGGGAATAGAGAGAAGAATGGATTTTGTTAAATAAATGGGGGGAGGGGTTAAAAGAGGGGGCAGGAATAGAGCAGAGAGGGGGAAGAGGAGGGGAAGGAGGAGGAGGTATTTAAAGAAGGGAGTGAGGGGGAGGAAGAAGGGGAAATAAAAAAGAGGGGAGGAAGAGGGCGGCGGGGGAGGGGGGTATTTAAGGAAGGGGGAAGGGGGTGGGGGGAGGTAGGGAGGGGGAGAAGGGGGTGGGGGAGGTAGGGAGGGGGGGAAGGGGGTGGGGGGAGGTAAGGAGGGGGGGAAGGGGGTGGGGGGAGGTAGGGAGGGGGGGGAAGGGGAGGGGGGAGGTAGGGAGGGGGGGAAGGGGGTGGGGGGAGGTAGGGAGGGGGGGGAAGGGGGTTGGGGAGGGAGGGGGGGAAGGGGAGGGGGGGAAGGGGGTGGGGGGAGGTAGGGAGGGGGGGGAAGGGGGTTGGGGAGGGAGGGGGGGAAGGGGGTGGGGGGAGGTAGGGAGGGGGGGGAAGGGGGTTGGGGAGGTAGGGAGGGGGGGAGGGAAGGTAGGTCAATTAATCTTGCTAATCACCGTCCCTGGGATGGTCCCCGAGTCTGGTCCCTGACAGCTGTCCGTCCTCTGATGGATGGCTCCTTCATCCACGCCCCTCGTGATGGATGGCTCCTTCATCCACGCCCCTCGTGATGGATGGTTCCTTCATCCACGCCCCTCGTGATGGATGGTTCCTTCATCCACGCCCCTCGTGATGGATGGCTCCTTCATCCACGCCCCTCGTGATGGATGGCTCCTTCATCCACGCCCCTCGTGATGGATGGCTCCTTCATCCACGCCCCTCGTGATGGATGGCTCCTTCATCCACGCCCCTCGTGATGGATGGCTCCTTCATCCACGCCCCTCGTGATGGATGGCTCCTTCATCCACGCCCCTCGTGATGGATGGCTCCTTCATCCACGCCCCTCGTGATGGATGTCACTCCTCCCACTTGCTGTGGTGGTCCCTGTGGCAGACCTCCCACACCCAGGCACTCCTCCCATTCCCAGGCACTCCTCCCACTCCCAGGCACTCCTCCCACTCCCAGGCACTCCTCCCACTCCCAGGCACTCCTCCCACTCCCAGGCACTCCTCCCACTCCCAGGCACTCCTCCCACTCCCAGGCACTCCTCCCACTCCCAGGCACTCCTCCCACTCCCAGGCACTCCTCCCACTCCCAGGCACTCCTCCCACTCCCAGGCACTCCTCCCACTCCCAGGCACTCCTCCCACTCCCAGGCACTCCTCCCACTCCCAGGCACTCCTCCCACTTCTAATATTACCTCAGGAGACGGTGGGAGGTCAGGGAGCTGCAGCCGCTCCTCCTCCCTCAAGTGGCACTTGAGCTCCAAGACGCCAGCCGCACAGTCTTATATTACTTAAGAATACGAACTCATGTGTCTGAGTATAGCGCACACACACACACACACACACACACACACACACACACACACACACACACACACACACACACACACACACACACACACACACAGCTATAGCCTTCGTCACGTCCAACTCTAGTAAACACTTCCTTACTTCCCCTTACTCCTTACACACACAGCTAACCAGGAACCACTGGAAGAGTTTGAGATTACCAGTGGGGAAGTAAGGAAGTGTTTACTAGAGTTGGACGTGACGAAGGCTATAGGCCCAGATGGAATCTCCCCTTGGGTTCTAAAGGAAGGAGCAAGAGAACTGAGCCTACCACTCTCCATAGTGTATAACAAATCACTGGCAACAGGGGAACTGCCAGATATTTGGAAAGCAGCTAACGTAGTCCCGATATACAAGAAAGGGGATAGACAGGAGGCACTGAACTACAGGCCAGTGTCCCTAACCTGCATACCATGCAAGCTGATGGAGAAGATTGTGCGAAAAAAACTAGTGGAGCATCTGGAGCGAAGGAACTTTGTAACACAGCATCAACATGAGTTCAGGGATGGCAGGTCCTGCCTCACAGGGTTACTTGAATTCTACGACCAGGCAACAAAAATAAGGCAAGAAAGAGAAGGGTGGGCAGACTGCATATTTTTGGATTGTCAGAAAGCCTTTGATACAGTGCCACACAAGAGGCTAGTGCGAAAGTTGGAGATGCAGGCTGGAGTGAGAGGGAAGGTACTCCGGTGGATAGAGGAATACCTAAGCAACAGGAGACAACGAGTCTGTGTGAGGGGTGAGGTCTCAGATTGGCGAGACGTCACAAGT
This sequence comes from Procambarus clarkii, assembly GCF_040958095.1. Lineage (NCBI taxonomy): Eukaryota > Metazoa > Arthropoda > Malacostraca > Decapoda > Cambaridae > Procambarus > Procambarus clarkii. Next base: position 20,062,144 of record NC_091197.1, on the reverse strand, counting down.
GGAGTCCCGCAGGGGTCAGTCCTTGGACCTATACTGTTTCTGGTATATGTAAATGATCTCCCAGAGGGTATAGATTCGTTCCTCTCAATGTTTGCCGACGATGCAAAAATTATGAGGAGGATTGAAACAGAGGATGATAGTAGGAGGCTACAAGATGACCTGGATAGACTGAGTGAATGGTCCAACAAATGGCTGTTGAAGTTCAACCCGAGTAAATGCAAAGTAATGAAACTAGGAAGTGGAAACAGGAGGCCAGGCACAGGATACAGAATAGGAGATGAAGTACTTAATGAAACAGACAGAGAGAAAGATCTAGGAGTTGATATCACACCAAACCTGTCTCCTGAAGCCCACATAAAGAGAATAACGTCTGCGGCATATGCGAGGCTGGCTAACATCAGAACGGCGTTCAGGAACCTGTGTAAGGAATCATTCAGAATCTTGTACACCACATATGTAAGACCAATCCTGGAGTATGCGGCCCCAGCATGGAGCCCGTACCTTGTCAAGCACAAGACGAAGCTGGAAAAAGTCCAAAGGTATGCTACTAGACTAGTCCCAGAACTAAGAGGCATGAGTTATGAGGAAAGGCTGCGGGAAATGCACCTCACGACACTGGAAGACAGAAGAGTAAGGGGGGACATGATCACAACCTACAAAATCCTCAGGGGAATCGACCGGGTAAACAAGGATGAACTTTTCAACACTGGTGGGACGCGAACAAGGGGACACAGGTGGAAGCTGAGTACCCAAATGAGCCACAGAGACGTTAGAAAGAACTTTTTCAGTGTCAGAGTAGTTAGCAAATGGAATGCATTAGGAAGTGATGTGGTGGAGGCTGACTCCATTCACAGTTTCAAATGTAGATATGATAGAGCCCAATAGGCTCAGGAATCTGTACACCAGTTGATTGACGGTTGAGAGGCGGGACCAAAGAGCCAGAGCTCAACCCCCGCAAGCACAATTAGGTGAGTACAATTAGGTGAGTACACACACACACAGGGAACTGTGCCTTACGACACTAGAAAGAAGAAGGGAGAGGGGGGACATGATAGGAACGTATAAGATACTCGGAGGAATTGACAGAGTGGACATAGACGAAATGTTCACACGGAATAGTAACAGAACGAGAGGACATGGATGGAAGCTTGAAACTCAGATGAGTCACAGAGATGTTAGGAAGTTTTCTTTTAGCGTGAGAGTAGTGGGGAAATGGAATGCACTTCAGGAACAGGTTGTGGAAGCAAATACTATTCATAATTTTAAAACCAGGTATGATAGGGAAATGGGACAGGAGTCATTGCTGTAAACAACCGATGCTCGAAAGGCGGGATCCAAGAGTCAATGCTCGATCCTGCAAGCACATATAGGTGAGTACATATAGGTGAGTACACACACACACACACACACACACACACACACACACACGCATAGGATAACGACAGCAGCGTACTCTACACTGGCGAAAATTAGAACTTCATTCAGAAACCTAAATGAGGAGGCTTTTAGGGCGCTTTACACTGCCTACGTGAGATCCGTCTTAGAGTATGCCGCGCCATCATGGAGCCCCCACCTGAAGAAACACATAAAGAAACTGGAGAAGGTTCAGAGGTTTGCGACGAGGCTTGTCCCAGAGTTACGAGGGATGGGATATGAAGAGCGGCTGAAGGAACTGAACCTTACGACACTAGAGAAAAGAAGGGAGAGAGGAGATATGATAGGGACATATAAAATACTCAGGGGAATTGACAAAGTGGAAATAGATGAAATGTTCACACGTAATAATAACAGAACGAGGGGACATGGGTGGAAACTGGAAACTCAGATGAGTCACAGAGATGTTAGGAAGTTTTCTTTTAGCGTGAGAGTAGTGGAAAAATGGAATGCACTTGGGGAACAGGTTGTGGAAGCAAATACTATTCATACTTTTAAAACTAGGTATGATAGGGAAATGGGACAGGAGTCATTGCTGTAAACAACCGATAGCTAGAAAGGCGGGATCCAAGAGTCAATGCTCGATCCTGCAAGCACAAATAGGTGAGTACAAATAGGTGAGTACACACACATTATTAGGAGTGGCATTCCTAATAAAGCGGAAATGGAACTTTGAAGTCCTGGGAAATCGGGATACCAATGAGAGCACAAGCTCCATACATGGAACTCTTATAGCAGATGGGAGGAAGATTGTGGTCATGGTAATCTACAATCCCCCACCAAACAGTAGAAGGCCCAGGCAGGAGTATGAGGACAGCAACAAGGCATGTATAGATGAACTGCAGAAGGCAGCAACAATAGCGCATAGAATGAGAGTGAAGCTGCTTGTCATGGAGGACCTAAATCATGGAGAGATCAATTAGGAATCGAGGAATCTTGAAGTTATCTTGAGATGATTTCGGGGCTTTTTAGTGTCCCCGCGGCCCGGTCCTCGACCAGGCCTCCACCCCCAGGAAGCAGCCCATGACAATTGACTAACACCCAGGTACCTATTTTACTGCTAGGTAACAGGGGCATAGGGTGAAAGAAACTCTGCCCATTGTTTCTCGCCGTCGCCTGGAATCGAACCCAGGACCACAGGATCACAAGTCCCGCGTGCTGTCCGCTCGGCCGACTGGCTCCCTTTCCCCATAGCGGGGAGTAAACGTGGGGAGCAAAGTTAGTAGACGTTATAGACAGGAATTTCCTAATACAACATGTGAAGGAAGACACAAGGGAAAGAGGAGGGGATACGCTGAGCCTATTAGACCTGATTTTCACCCAGAATGTAGAAGACATCAAGAATTTGGAACATGAAATACCTCTAGGAGCCAGTGACCATTGTGTCCAAGTCTTTGACTACATGATGGAACTTAAAATTGTGGCCAAAGGACAAGATGTCTGGGAACGGAGAGTTGACTACAGGAAAGCGGACTACAGGAGGATAAGGGACTACCTGGGAGAAGTGCAGTGGGAGGAAGAAATTGGAGAAAAACAGTGCAAAATATGATTAACCTAGTCGTACGGAAATGCCAGGAGGCCGAAGAGAGATTTATACCAACAGTAAAGGAAAAAAGTAGGAGGGAATATAATAACCCATGGTTGAATAGGCAGTGTCAGAAAGCAAAAATGAGACGTAGGAGGGAATGGAGGAAATACAGAAGACAAAGGACAAAGGACAACAGGATTAGATGTAACAGAGCTAGGAACAATTACATTAACATAAGAAGAGTATCGGAAAGAATTTAATAATATTGCAATCAAAGCGAAAAAGCAACCTAAATTACTACATAGATATATAAGAAGAAAAATGTCGGTGAACAACTAGGTGACAAGACTAAGGAAAACAGAGGGGGCATATACAGAAAGTGACAAGGAAATCTACGAGGTACTAAATGCCAGTTTCCATGGAGTGTTCACAACCGAGCCTGAGCGGCTCCCATTGCTAGAAGAGATTACCCTAGACGGAAGGCTATCAGATATAGAGGTGACAGCAGAGGAGGTAATGAAACAGTTGACAACACTGGATGCAAGTAAAGCTGTTGGACCAGACAAAGTATGACCGTGGTCTTGTGTCCTGGACCTCCAGAGGGGGGTTGGGGCTTATGGAGCTTAAACCTCCAAAGAGCTCTGGTTACTACACCAGACTGTTCCGCGCGTACAGATAGACTACGTCCGCTAACCATTCTCTGCCGGAACAGACAACCAACTTTGGCAGCCATACTCCCACTACCACCAGTTGACCAACAATGAACTATTAGAGTGCTTGTAATTTTCTCATATCACCCTGTACGCCTCTTGATCCTGGAGAGGGGTTCAGCGTCACATATCTAGGGGGTATGGCTCCAACACTGGCCTCGTTGTCCTTTGCACTTACCCTACTTGAGCCGCTGTGACTCCCTAGGGAGTCACAGGCAATCGGTGAAGAAGGAGAGAGTACTCTCTCCTTGATTTTTTTTTTTTTTTTTTTTTTTGAGATATATACAAGAGTTGTTACATTCTTGTACAGCCACTAGTACGCGTAGCGTTTCGGGCAGGTCCCTGGAATACGATCCCCTGCCGCGAAGAATCGTTTTTTCATCCAAGTACACATTTTACTGTTGCGTTAAACAGAGGCTACAGTTAAGGAATTGCGCCCAGTAAATCCTCCCCGGCCAGGATACGAACCCATGACATAGCGCTCGAGGAACGCCAGGCGAGTGTCTTACCACTACACCACGGAGACTGCAATGTAATGCAATGATCAATGCAATGTTTGTAATGATCTCCTCGATCCCCCTTTTCTGAATTAGTATTCCTTCCCACCCTGTCCACAGCTGTGATCCTTTCTCTCTCTCTCTCTCTCTCTCTCTCTCTCTCTCTCTCTCTCTCTCTCTCTCTCTCTCTCTCTCTCTCTCTCTCTCTCTCTCTCTCTCTTCTCTGCTTTCTGGGAAGCCTCACCAGGACAAGGGCAAACGCCTGTCAACTGTACACACACATAATAAACAAAGAACATGTACAGTACACTAAATAAAAGAAATAAGCATATTAACCTAAACAATTTAAGCTACGATAACCTCGCTGCCATCCAATACCATCCTGGCTTCACCAGCCGTCTATATTAAGTGGCCGCCCAACTCCTGCAGGCTTGCCACTTATTACTCCCTCACCAAGTGGCTAAATCTCCTCGTAAAAATATTGCACAGTCAGCTCTAGAATATACATATATAACTGAGCCTATGACTGCAACACTAGAAACATCAGTATTACACAGTCAGTCCTGTAGGTATGTAAAGCTCTGCCTGTGGCTGCAACACTAGAAACATCTGCATAAATATTTCTCAACACAAAAATGGTCCATCTCCCACCTTCCACGGCGTCTTGCACGCCAACGACATTCAAGCACTCTCCTAATACATTATAAGTAGTCATCATGAACCTCCGCTCTGCATCTAGAGCTCACTATCTTGTATATCTCTAGGTTCTCCCAGAATTGTCTTCAAGGATCTTCTACAGCCCTCCCAGACTGCTACACCATTAAGTCTTCCTCGAACACCAGTGATGCTCCTCCACTGATTCAACAGACACGTGCAACTCCACTCCACTGTTACTTCACAGAGCTTGAGGTTCAGCTCCTCACTATGGGCTCTGCTCTTCCACAGAGTTCAGCATTCACTTGTACAGCCTTGGAGTTCCATCCACTAACTTCTTCTCTGGCCTCGAAGTTCTCCCATCAACTTCTTCCCCAAACAAACAACGGAATTTCCGATCTGAGGGCGCTCACTCGCTGTCGCTCGACAGAGCGCTCACACACGCTGCCCACTAAAATGCTTCAGGACTGGTTCACAACTCTTCCTGCAGTCCACGACCTGAGCCCACACTTTTCCAGACTGATTCCACAACCGAAACGTCTGCTCACTTCCTTCCTCTTGAAGGTATATCAATTAGGGGGTCCTTCTCTATCAGAAGCTCAATGGGGCCCGACTTTCCCTCACGATTTCTGCTGCTCAAGTGACCAACGAGCCTTATACCTTCTCAACAGACTTTCGACATCTCATGTCAAGTCATTTATTTACACACTAACTGTACCCGGTCATGCATTGCTGTGGCTCAGCAACATTTCCTCTGTCTCCCAGTCCTCCCCCAGCATTCCCCCCTCCCCCGTCCCTTCGTCCTCCCAACCATTCCTCACTCCACCATCCCCTCGTCCTCCCAACCATTCCTCACTCCACCATCCCCTCGTCCTCCCAACCATTCCTCACTCCACCATCCCCTCGTCCTCCCAACCATTCCTCACTCCACCATCCCCTCGTCCTCCCAACCATTCCTCACTCCACCATCCCCTCGTCCTCCCAACCATTCCTCACTCCACCATCCCCTCGTCCTCCCAACCATTCCTCACTCTACCATCCCCTCGTCCTCCCAACCATTCCTCACTATCTCGTCCCTTTTTCCTCCCCTTCATCCTCCACTCCAGCATTCCCTAGTCCTCCTAACCATTCCCCCATCCCCCCTACCATTCCCCTCTCCCCAGTCCCCTCATCCTCCCCACTATCCCCCACTCCCCTATTTCCTTGTCCTCCATTCCCCTCGTCCCCAACTCCCCTGTCCCCTCATCCTACCCCACCATTACCCCCTCCCCTGTCCCTTTGTCCTCCCAACCATCCCCCACTCCAGTCCCCTCGTCCTCCCCACAATTCGGACCATCAAATGATCTGGGGCGAGATTCACGAAGAAATTATGCAAACACTTGCGAACCTGTACATCTTTTCTCAGTCTTTAAATAGTTCAGTTCATAAAAAGTTCAAAAAACGAAATGAAAAATAATGAAAAAATAACAAAATAAACTATACTCACGAAATGAACGGTATGGTAAACAACACAGCTCAATTTCAAGGCAATGTCACACAAAGTAATTAAATCAAAGTTAAAATAAATAAAAAATTATGAAAATTCTATTTATCAATGAAATCGGAAACATTGAAATGGAATTGTAACATATTTAGTATAGCGTGTGTTGGTCTTATGTGCAACAGATGGCGCTGTTTTTCAAAAACGCATGTTTTTACCTGCCAGAGGGGTGGCATCTATATATTAGGTATATAAAATGATGCGCCTATTCGAATGTAACGTTGTGTCAAAATTTCAAAGCAATCGGTGAAGAACTTTCGGAGATTACAGCATGTGTTGCTCTTACCTCCAACAGATTGCATTGTTTAAAAAAAAAAAAAAAAAAAAAAAAAATCCCATCACAGGTGAGGTATGCTTATAGAAGATATATAAAAAGACGCGCCTATTCGAATGCAACGTTGTCAAAATTTCAAAGCAATCGATAAAGAGGATTCAAAGATTTCCCTCACTTGAAAAACAAAGTTTTTCAGAAAAAGAATGTTTTTTTACCGTCACAGACGTGACATCTATATAGTATGTATATAAAAACCTGCTCGGATGCGAATGAAAGATTGTGTGAAAATTTCAAAGCAATCGGTGAAGAACTTTCGGAGATTAGCGGTTATGCACAAACGAACATTTCCATTTTTACCTATATAGATTTATTCTCTGCCCATGCTTTTAAACTCTCCATTAATATTAGCCAAGTATTTAGTATATATTCACATGGCTATATTTTCTTTAACCTATCAGTTAGGTCTGGTTTGCTGAATAACTCTCACAAGGGGTAGACTCGTTTCTCAGGCTACCTGGGGTTATAACAGTGGATACTAGGAGGCAGCACAGGCCCTCAGCGTGCCTCTGGCAATGGTCTTTAATGAGTCACTTATGTCAGGGAGCATTGCCCAGTTGCTGGAAGAAGGCAAATGTCATACCGATTTTCAAGAAAAGAGATTGGGAGGAGGAACTTAACTCCGCCCCCCTCCCCCTCCTCCCTGTCCAGCCCGCTGTTGCCATGAGGGGGTTTGGTGGGCGGCTGCCGGAGTGTGATGCTCCTTGGGACAGTCCTCTGTCCTCTTGTGGCCTTATGTTTCTGCTGCTGCCCTCTCGAATTGTGCTGGACGACTTTTTCTTTTCTTAAATTTCGTGACATAAGAAAAATCATATGTTTCTACTGTGCCTTTTAACCCCTCTCACTCTATCAATGCCATTCCTGCTGTAGCCGCATTCACGCGATCTAATCCCATACTAATTCCAATCATGCCTTGTTAGGTCCTCCTACGTGGACTAAGTACTTCGACCTCCATCATTTAGATTCTACTCCTGACGATTTTTTCCTCCATAGGCACCTTGATGATTTCGTGGATGCCTCTGTTACTTTCAATCTCAGTCCTTCAATCCAGTCCATCCAGTGGTCGTCGAGATTCAACATTGGCCGTTTCTTATTTCCAGTAAATTTAATTCTGTTGAGTTTTGTTAAGTTCCCAACCATATTGGTGTCTCTTTAAATGAGCGTGTGGACGCTGCCGCTAAGGAAGCTGTCCGCTCTTGTCCCATCTCCCATAAAGGTATTCCTTATTCCGACTTTTACAGAGGTATTCATTCCTCTATCCTTACCCGTTGGCAAGTTTGTTGGTCTTCTGTTACTGGTAACAAGTTGCGTACTCTTAAGGGTAGTGTGTCCTCATGGTCTTCCTCCAATCACCGTAACCGGCGGTGGGAAACGGCTCTGGCGAAGATGCGTATTGGCCGTACACGCTTAACTCACGGTCACTTAATGGAACACCACCCTGCTCCTTATTGTCCAAATTGTATTGTCCCTCTTACAGTCGTGCATATCCTTGTTGAATGTCCTGACAAACAGGACGAGCGTGTGTCTTGCTTTCCGCCGTCCCTTGCGGTCATTTGACCGTCGATAGGATTCTTGGTGATCCGGATACTTTTCATATCATTCGCCTTATGCGTTTTTGTTCTCGTATTGGCATCCTTGGTAATATTTAGCACACTCAGATTCTTCTGCACATTCAAATTGTGCTACATAGCCTTCCCGGTTTGGTGCCTTCTTTTGATAATTACTTACTTAACTACAGACACGTATCACTGACAAGCATCCCCATCAAAATACTTGAAAGAATAATTAGGCTAAGACTTGTTGCACACCTGGAGAGCATTGGGTTTGTAAACAAACACCAACATGGGTTCTGGACAGGGAAATGATGCCTAATAAACGTTTTGGAATTCTATGATAAAATAACAAGGATAAGGCAGGACGGAGAAGGGTGGACAGACTGCATTTTCTGAACTGCCGAATAAGCCTTTGATACAGTACCGCACATGAGACTGCTACTCAAACTTGAGAGGCAGGCAGGAGTAAGCGGAAAGACCCTAGCAAGCATGGGTAAGGAACTACCTAACAGGAAGAAGCCAGAGAGCAATTTTAAAGGGGCGAGAAATCGGACTGACGAACAGTAACGAGTGGAGTACCTCAAGGATCGGTGCTGGGACCAATTATATTTCTAATTTAGGTAAATGACATGTTTACAGGAGTAGAATCCTACTTGTCGATATTTGCGGATGACGCAAAATTAATGAGAAGAGTTGTCAGATAAGGATTGTACGATCCTCCAAGAGGACCTGAACAGGTTGCAGAGATGGTCAGAGAAGTGGATATTGGAGTTCAACACGAACAAATGTAAAGTTATGGAAATGGAATCAGGTGAGAGGAGACCAAAGGGACAGAACACAATGAAGGGGAACTGCCTACCTGTGGCGACTCGAGAAAGAGACCTGTGGGTGGACGTAACACCTAATCTAACTCCTGAGGCAAATATATATAGGATAACGACTGCAGCGTACTCTACACTGGCGAAAGTTAGAACATCAATCAGAAACCTAAATGAGGAGGCTATTAGAGCGCTTTACACTGCCTACGTGAGGCCAGTATTAGAGTATGCCGCGCCATCATGGAGTCCCCACCTGAAGAAACACATAAGGAAACTGGAAAAGGTTCAGAAGTTTGTGACGAGGCTCGTCCCAGACTTACGAGGGATGGGTATGAAGAGCGCCTGAAGGAACTGAACCTTATGACACTAGAAAAATAGAAGGGAGAACGAGGGATATAAAAGGAACGTATAAAATACTCAGGAAAATTGACAGTGGAAATAGATGAAAATGTTCACACGTAATATTAACAGAACGAGGGGACATGGAAACTCAGATGAGTCACCGAGATGTTAGGAAGGTTTCTTTTCGCGTGAGAAAAGAAATAGTTTATGAATAGAGTTTGCTTCCACAGCCTGCTCCTTAAGTGCATTCCACTTTTTCACTACTCCTACACTACTACTATTTTTTTTACTCCTTTTAAAACTAGATATGATAGGGAAATGGGACAGGAATCATTGCTGTAAACAACCGATGGCTAGAAAGGCGGGATCCAAGAGTCAGTGCTCAATCCTGCAGGCACAAACAGGCGAGTACAAATAGGTGAGTGCACACACACACACACATACACACACACACACACACACACACACGCACACACACACACGCACACACGTCCAGCAGCTAAGCTGCTGGACGTGGCAACAAGAAACTTTCTAAGCCAGCACATTAAGGAACCAACAAGAATGAGAGGAGAAGATGAACCAGCAATGCTTGATCTGATATTTACCCTAAATGAGTGGGATATAAGGGAAGTCAAGATGGAAGCACCCTTGGGAATGAGTGATCACAGTGTATTGAACTTTGAGTACCTGGTAGAGCTAGGAATTATATCCCCAAAAAAAGAACTAGGAAACAAAAGCCTGGCATACCGAAAGGGGAATTATGAGATGAGAAGTTTCCTACGGGAAATACCTTGGGACACAGTCCTCAGAGCTAAGTCTGTATAAGATAAGATGGACTATGTCACCCAAAAGTGTCAGGAGGCAGTAAACAGGTTCATCCCGGCCCAAAAAGGAAAAATCCGAGAAGCAAAAGAAGAATCCATGGTATAATAGGGCATGTATGGAAGCAAAGGAACTGAATAAAAGGGCGTGGAGGAACTTTCGGAATACCAGAACACCTGAAAGCAGAGAGAGAGATACCAGAGAACCAGGAATGAGTATGTTAGTATGAGAAGAGAAGCAGAGAAAAAATATGAAATTTACATAGCAAACAAAGCCAAGACCGAACCAAAGCTACTCCACAGTCACATCGAGAGGAAAACAGTGAAAGAACAGGTAATGAAACTTAAAACAGGCGAGGACAGGTATACAGAGAATGACAGAGGTGTGTGAGGAACTCAACAAGAGGTTCCAGGAGGTCTTCACAATAGAACAAGGTGAGATCACTGCGCTAGGAGAGGGGGAAGTAAACCAGGCAGCCTTGGAAGAGTTCGAAATTACGAGAGATGAGGTCAAGGAACACCTGATGGAATTGGATGTGAAAAAGGCTGTAGGTCCAGACGGGATCTCGCCATGGGTACTGAAAGAGTGTGCAGAGGCACTTTGCTTGCCACTCTCCGTAGTGTATAGTAGGTCACTGGAGACGGGAGACCTACCAGAAATATGGAAGACGGTGAATATGGTCCCAATATACAAAAAGGGCGACAGGCAAGAGGCACTGAACTACAAGCCAGTGTCCTTGACTTGTATACCATGCAAGGTGATGGAGAAGATCGTGAGAAAAAACCTAGTAACACATCTGGAGAGAAGGGACTGTGTGACAAATCACCGACATGGGTTCAGTGAGGGTATATCTTGCCTGAATGTCGGGGTTATTCCTTGACACTCGTTTGTCTTGGTCTCCCCATATCTCTTACCTCCGTGTTGAGTGCTCTAAGTCCCTTACCCTCCTTCGGGTCTTGTCCCATACTTCTTGGGGGGCAGATAGGCGCACTCTCCTTGCTTTACATTCCTCTCTCGTCCTGTCTAAGCTCGATTATGGTTGCCCTGCTTACTCGTCTGCTTCTCCTTCTACTCTTCGCCGTCTTGATGCTTTGCACCATACTGGGTTGCGCCTCAGTTCTGGTGCCTTTCGTTCGACTCCCGTCCTTAGCTTGTATGTTGACACTGGCTTCCTGTCTCTCCAGGACCGCCGTGATCGCTACTGTCTTGGGTATCTTGCGCGGTCCTTGCAACATCCTTCCTCTCGTCTCTGTCGTGCTTTAACTTTTACCCCTCCTGCGGTTCCTGTTCCTCTTCACCACCTCCCTCTTTCTGTCCGGTTATCTCGCCTGCAGGATTCTCTTTCCGTTCGTATTTCTGATGTTTCTCCTCGTGTTGTTCCTTCTTTGCCCCCGTGGAGGGTCCCTCTTCCGCGGTTTTGTACATCCTTGACTCGCATCACTAAAGCTTTTACCCCTCCTACAGTTCTCAAACGCCTTTTCCTCGAGCACTTTTCTTCTCACTCCCGCTCCGTTTCTGTCTTCACCGATGGGTCTAAGTCAGCGGACGGTGTTGGCTACTCTGTTGTTTTTCCTGATCGCACTTATATGTGTCGCTTGCCTCCGGAGACTAGCATCTTTACAGCGGAACTTTATGCTATTCTCTATGCTCTTCGTCTCCTACTTTCTCGTTGTCAGTCTTCCTTTGTAGTTGTTGTTGACTCTCGTAGTGCCCTCATGGCTCTCGGGTCCTTTAATCCAGTTCATCCAGTGGTTGTCGAGATCCAGCATTGGCTGTTTCTCGTTCATAGTAAATTTAAGTCGGTTGAGTTTTGTTGGGTTCCCAGCCATATTGGTGTGTCTTTAAATGAGCGTGCGGATGCTGCCGCCAAGGAAGCTGTCCGCTCTTGTCCCATCTCTCGTAAGGGCATTCCGTATTCCGACTTTTACCCGGTTATCCATTCCTCAGTCCTTACCCGTTGGCAGGCTTCTTGGTTGTCTGTTACTGGTAACAAGCTACGTACTCTTAAATGTTGTGTTTCCTCGTGGCAGTCCTCCTTCCACCGTAACCGGCGGTGGGAAACAGCTCTGGCGAGGTTGCGTATTGGCCATACTCGCTTAACCCATGGTCACTTGATGGAGCGCCGCCCTGCTCCTTATTGTCCTAGTTGCATTGTCCCTCTTACGGTCGTGCATGTCCTTCTTGAATGTCCTGACTTCCAGGACGAGCGTATGTCTTGCTTTCCGACCGCCCCTCGCGGTCACCTGTCCCTCGATAGAATTCTTGGTGACTCGGATACTTTTGATATCGTTCGCCTTATGCGTTTTTGTTCTCGTATTGGCATCCTTGGTGATATTTAGCGCCCTCTGATTATTTTGCGTATTTGATGGTGCTACATAGCCTTCCCGGTTTGGTGCCTTCTTTTGATAATTACTTACTTACTTGCCTGAATGTCTTAATAGAATTCTATGACCGGGTGACAAAGTTTAAGCAAGAAAGAGAGGGCTGGGCGGACTGCATTTTCTTGGATTGTCGGAAAGCCTTTGACACAGTACCGCTTAAGAGGCTGGCACATAAGCTGGAGAAACAGGCAGGAGTAACTGGTAGGGCGCTCCATTGGATAAGGGAGTACCCAAGCAATAGAAAGCAGAGTTACGGTGAGGGGTGAGACCTCGGATTGGTCATGTGAAGTCACCAGTGGAGTCCCGCAGGGCTCTGTACTCGGTCCTATCCTGTTTCTGATATACCTGAATGATCTCCCGGAGGGTATAGACTCATTTCTCTCAATGTTTGCTGACGATGCCAAAATTATGAGAAGAATTAAGACAGAGGAGGACAGCTTGAGGCTTCAAGAAGACTTAGACCAACTGAAGGAATGGTCGAACAAATGGTTGTTAGAGTTTAACCCAAGCAAATGTAATGTAATGAAGATAGGTGTAGGCAGCAAGAGGCCAGATACAAGGTATCATCTGGGAGATGAAATTCTTCAAGAGTCAGAGAGAGAAAAAGACTAAGGGGGTTGACATCACGCCAGACCTGTCTCCTGCAGCCCATATCAAGAGGATAACTTCAGCGGCATATGCCAGGCTGGCCAATATAAGAACGTCATTTAGAAACTTGTGTAAGGAATCATTCACTTTGTATACCACATATATCAGGCCAATCCTGGAGTATGCAGCCCCAGCATGGAGTCCATATCTAATCAAAGATAAGACTAAACTGGAAAAGGTTCAAAGATTTGCCACCAGGCTAGTACCCGAGCTGAGAGGTACGAGCTACGAGGAGAGACTACGGGAATTAAACCTCACATCGCTGGAAGAGAGAAGAGTTAGGGGGGACATGATCACCACATTCAAGATTCTCAAAGAAATTGATAGAGTAGATAAAGACAGGCTAACACAAGGAGCACACGCACTAGGGGACACAGGTGGAAACTGAGTGCCCAAATGAGCCACAGAGATATTAGAAAGAACTTTTTTAGTGTCAGAGTGGTTGACAAATGGAATGCATTAGGCAGTGATGTGGTGGAGGCTGACTCCATACACAGTTTCAAGTTTCAGTTTCATATGTGCAACTGAAAACTCACACCCCTGAAGTGACTCGAACCCATACTGCCAGGAGCACTCTACATCTGGTGTACAGGACCCCTTAACCACTCAGGTTAAGGGGTCCTGTACACCAGTTGCAGAGTGCTCCTGGCAGTATGGGTTCGAGTCACTTCTGGGGTGTGAGTTTACAGTTGCATATATGCCTAGAGACCGTTCAGGCTTGTTCGCATATATAAATAAATATAAAGGAGACCAGCGTCGTCTATGCCTTTAAATGCCCACATGGGGACTGTAAGCCCCAAAGAACTCAGTATATAAGCAAGACAACAACGTCTCTTTCTAGGCGATTAACGATGCATAAGCAACAGGGAGCCATCAAGGAACACAAAATCTCCTCTCACAACCAGACCATCACTAGAGAAATCTTAACAAACAACACAGAAATCATCGATAGGTACAGTTATAGCAGGCGGTTCGACAATAGTGAGGCACTACACATCAAAAAGTCGACACCAGCAATCAACAGCCAATTAATGCACAACTTTATTCTATCCACTTCAAGACTCCGAACCAATATGGAAGCAGCAAGAGGAAGTATGGGCCGATAGGCCTTCTGCAGTTCTCATATCTAATTTACACCCATTGTTTCGTGTTCTGTCTTGTTTGTCATAAGTTTGTTCTCCTCACCGAAAACTTTGTACCATATCACCTCACCCAAAATGAGTATAAATTCGATGAATCTGTATGTAAATTAAGTCTTTGAAAATGTAATAAGCATTACAAAACGCGTTCAGGCGTCAAACAATTAAAAAAATGAATTTTGGAGAATTGATATTTTTATTACCACCGACAGTGAAGAAAAACATGAGAAATATTGAAAAAATTCGTGTCAGAATTAGAATTCGTGTCTTACCTTTTCGATCATATTCAACAGCATATGTTTACAAGAAAGACTGCTACCAAAATATACTAATATATATATAATATGAGTGTGCGTATGTGTATATAATATATAAAAGCTGAAGGACCTGCGGAGGATGGAAGAAAGTATGAGAGTTAGGAAAGCAGATGACTTTCTACCTCCTCACAAGGAGCTCTGTCTTACCTACTCCCTAAGGGGGGGGGGAGGGGTGCTCCCTCCTTCAGTTACCCAAAATTATCAATGACCAGCTGTTAAAAGCAATACCCACGAGAGTGTCAATACCCTGAAGGGTAACCTCCTGGGCCCCAAGCAACACTGCTACACTCGCTGCTGGAGGTGTAGGCCAAGCGACACTCTCTTAAGACACTCCGCTGGGATTCATCATCCCAAATGGGACAGGTTTATACGCGAGATTGGTATATAGGTCAGGTAGGATGAATGTCGTGTTATGATCCACAACAAGGCTCACGGGAGCCGGTCGGCCGAGCGGACAGCACGCTGGACTTGTGATCCTGTGGTCCTGGGTTCGATACCAGGCGCCGGCGAGAAACATTGGGCAGAGTTTCTTTCACCCTATGCCCCTGTTACCTAGCAGTAAAACAGGTACCTGGGTGTTAGTCAGCTGTCACGGGCTGCTTCCTGGGGGTGGAGGCCTGGTCGAGGACCGGGCCGCGGGGACACTAAAAAGCCCCGAAATCATCTCAAGATAACCTCAAGATGGTATACAACTTTCTCTCATAAATCAATGAGCCACCTGGCCTCAATGAGCCACCTGGCCTCAGTGAGCCACCTGGCCTCAATGAGCCACCTGGCCTCAGTGAGCCACCTGGCCTCAATGAGCCACCTGGCCTCAGTGAGCCACCTGGCCTCAGTGAGCCACCTGGCCTCAGTGAGCCACCTGGCCTCAGTGAGCCACCTGGCCTCAGTGAGCCACCTGGCCCTCAATGAGCCAGCTGGCCTCAGTGAGCCAGCTGGCCCTCAATGAGCCACCTGGCCTCAGTGAGCCACCTGGCCTCAATGAGCCACCTGGCCTCAATGAGCCACCTGGCCTCAGTGAGCCACCTGGCCTCAGTGAGCCACCTGGCCTCAGTGAGCCACCTGGCCTCAGTGAGCCACCTGGCCTCAGTGAGCCACCTGGCCTCAGTGAGCCACCTGGCCCTCAATGAGCCAGCTGGCCTCAGTGAGCCAGCTGGCCCTCAATGAGCCACCTGACCTCAGTGAGCCAGCTGGCCCTCAATGAGCCACCTGGCCTCAGTGAGCCAGCTGGCCCTCAATGAGCCACCTGGCCTCAGTGAGCCAGCTGGCCCTCAATGAGCCACCTGGCCCTCAATGAGCCACCTGGCCTCAGTGAGCCACTTGGCCCTCATTGAGCCACTTGGCCCTCATTGAGCCACTTGGCCCTCAGTGAGCCACCTGGCCTCAGTGAGCCAGCTGGCCCTCAATGAGCCACCTGGCCTCAGTGTGCCAGCTGGCCCTCAATGAGCCACCTGGCCTCAGTGAGCCAGCTGGTCCTCAATGAGCCACCTGGCCCTCAATGAGCCACCTGGCCTCAGTGAGCCACTTGGCCCTCATTGAGCCACTTGGCCCTCATTGAGCCACTTGGCCCTCAGTGAGCCACCTGGCCTCAGTGAGCCAGCTGGCCCTCAATGAGCCACCTGGCCTCAGTGTGCCAGCTGGCCCTCAATGAGCCACCTGGCCTCAGTGAGCCAGCTGGTCCTCAATGAGCCACCTGGCCTCAGTGAGCCAGCTGGCCCTCAATGAGCCACCTGGCCTCAGTGAGCCAGCTGGCCCTCAATGAGACACCTGGCCTCAGTGAGCCAGCTGGCCCTCAATGAGCCACCTGGCCTCAGTGAGCCAGCTGGCCCTCAATGAGCCACCTGGCCCTCAAAATATTCCATGGTAATATATCTACGGTAGAGAGAGAGAGTAAGTAAACTCCACCAGTTTACTGGGGCGGACTTATTTACATGACACAGCTTCTTATATACACAAACATCTCTAAATTTAAGTTTTGCCCCGAGGGGCGAGTTTACTGGGCAGCGTCACTCATCCTGTGAGTGGACACACCGCCATAGTGACAGTATTGGGCAGCGTCACTCATCCTGTGAGTGGACACACCGCCATAGTGACAGTATTGGGCAGCGTCACTCATCCTGTGAGTGGACACACCGCCATAGTGACAGTATTGGGCAGCGCCACTCATCTTGTGAGTGGACACACCGCCATAGCAGAATGTACAACACTCCCCAATAGGAAGAAAACCCGCTGGGTTGTTCATCCTGTCACTTGTACCCAGACACAGCTGGGACTTGCTTAACTGTCTCAAGTGAACAGCTCCTCAAACAAGAAGATTAACATCTATCAACCCTTAAAAGCTTACGTTATCTTGCGGGTGCAAAATGGGGAAATCTTTTAAGAACAGTATCAATATTTGACAAATGGTGTTTTCCTAACTCAAACAATGTGGGGTTTATTATGCTACACATACTTCTAATGTCTCTCAGGTGTTCACATTCACGTAGATAGTGGTCAAGGCGGTGTCCATCACTCTCACCACAGATTCTGCAACTTCGCTGATCAACTGTTGTTTCCATTCCATATCTCCATGGATTTTTGTATCCAAGACGGATTCTCGCTATTACTGATTCTCTCCCTCGTCCTCCTCCTCTTCGCCCATAATGATTGGGATTGCCAGCTGCAACCATGTTGTACCATCGTACAGATTCACTGGTTTGTGCTTCTATCCCCCTTTCCTCAGTTACCTTGTCACGGTGATGTTGCCTGACAATACCTCTAATTTGTAGTAGAGTCTTGGGTATGAAGTATTCAATATGGTCTCCTTCAGCGCCTTCAGCAGCCAGCACATCTGTTTGTTCATTCCCACATATTCCAACATGGGAGGGGATCCACAGAAACTTGATGACTCTTCCCTGATTAGTAAGTACTCTCACAGCTCTCTTAATTTCAGCGACTATTGCAAGATTTTTTGCCCGATATTTACTTAGACTTTGCAGTGCTGCTTTTGAATCGGTGCAAATCACTGCACCATTAGTGTTCCGTTGAAGAAACCTTAACGCCATAACAATGGCAGTTAGCTCTGCTTGCGTTGAAGAGGCATAGTTCTCAATACGTGCTTTATCTCCATTTCTGCGTTGAAAAGTATTATCCTTGTTTACCGTGTATGCTGCACCAGCCCTGCCATTGACAGGATTAGATGACCCGTCAGTATAGATTTGATCTAGTTCATCTCCGGCTTCTTTATAAATTTCCTCGAGATACTTGTGCTTCATTTCTTGTGGTAACATGTTGGATTTTTTCATTGGCATTTCATTGATGATAATCTTGCATGAGTCATCCTCCCAGGGAGGTAACCTCTCTACAGGCAGGAGCTTTCAAGCTTTTTCATATCGATTTGGGAGTAGGTGCACAGAACTGGGGCGGCACAGCCGCCCCAGTGACGGAGCCTATGTGGCACAGCCGCCCCAGTGGCAGCCTATGACGGAGCGCACATAGGCTGTGTACATCATTTTAAGCACGGCAATAGAGGCGACATGTCCATTCCAGGTCATAGCTTTCAGTGCAACCCGTCCTCTTAAAAATAACGTCGCTTTTGGCTCGTATGCGCGCTATGGCCAAAAGTGGACGTAATTTGAAATGAAATCGGCTCACAAAAGTGACGTACTATCCCGTTTTCTGTTTGAGTCGTCCGGCTTACTTGAAAAGGTTAGGAGAGGAAACTTTCAATTAACGATTTTCATAACGTTTTGAAACTTTATGAGAATTTCCTGCCCACCTAACCTACCAGAGGACCCTTAACTTACTGTTGTTGAAAAAAATCTCAACTTTATTTTCATTTTTTTTTAATTTTCAAATTACGTCCACTTTCGGCCATACAGGAAAACGGCCAAAAGCAACGTTATTTTTAAGAGGACAGGTTGCACAGGTTGTTCAATGCCCTGAGTCGACTTTTGCATGTTCCTATGAGTTGACTGAGCTCCTCTTTCTTCCCCTTGTTAGAGCCGACAGTGACGCCAAGGTACCGATAGTGCTCAACCCATTCAAGTGTTACACCATTAATTTGCAGTTCTTCATTTGCTCTCCGCTTGTGATGGGAGTATGCCTTCGTCTTGTTTATGGAGAGAGTGAAACCGAGCTCAATACATTTCCTTCCAAGGAGTTCAATGGACTGTTTAATTTTTCCCAAGGTGGGAGCTTGTATTTGGACATCATCTGCATATCCCACTTGTTGTGTTCCTTCCGGAAAATCAATATTTGCAATGGCGTTCATAAGTACATTGAATAGTGTAGGGCTTAAGACCCTTGGGGGGTCCCGAGTTCCATATTCATTGTTCTGGAGACTGCTCCATTGACGCAAACCTTGGCTTTCCTCCCTGTGAGGTAGTCTTCATTCCATTTCATGAGTCTCCCCTTGACACCCATGCATGCAAGCTCGTCCAGGATCACAATCCCCTGTGCTTTGTCGAAGACTCTTTTGACGTCAACAAATACAGAGTACCTAGCCGTGTCATTAGCCAAGTAATTAACTATACAGTTTGCTGTGCTTAGTCCTTTAACAAATCCATTGACCCCCTCCCCTAACCTGCCTATTTTGTGCAACAGTCGGTTTAGGTGCTTGATCTTTTCAAGCACGAGACTGATAGGTCTGTAATTGCCAGGGTCATTGGGCTTCGGTATGGGAACAATTATTGCGTGTTTCCATTGTGTGGGCAACACTCCTCTTAGGAATGACTTATTAAACAGGTGGAGCTCTACACACAACCAAATAACCAGGATGTACGTTAACACAAGTTATAGCAGCAAGATGTGCGCTTAGTGACATCATTTGACATCCTCGGTACACCAGTCCACTCAAGACTGGGTGAAGGGATGTGAACCTGGTGATGGGTGGTGATACTACAGTACCAGAGTTGGGGGTTAATGTTTCAGCATCAACGATACTACT